>NC_090729.1:102106539-102111539 GCF_036898095.1 Palaemon carinicauda
GTGGGGTCGGCCAGTAGGATCATTCGACTTATAATATTTTCCCTTCAACTCTCCAATTTCATTTGTTATCTCATTGATTTGCAGCCCAATTGCAGCGAATGCATCATTGATTTGCAGAGCCATTGCATCACTGATTTGCTGCTTCATTGCAGCGATTGCATTACTGATTTGCTGCCCCACTGCATCACTGATTTGCTGCCTCATTGCGGCAATTGCATCAGGGATTGCACGGAGATCTTCAAAGTTATTTGACAGCGAAGTTGATAACTCCATGGCTTTTACTGCAATTTTACGTAGTCATTATGTTGAGGTCAGCTGGCTGGGCAGCAGGTAGGGTGTATGAGTCATCCGGGCAAATGGTAACATTTGTTGTGGTTTCCAGCCATGTTGACATGAGAGAGATTTTCTTCTGAGAAGTCAGGCTCTTTGCATTTCGATCATTCCGAATGCCGTCGGGCATATGGTCTTTGCACGAGACATATGCAATTGTGATTTCTTCTTCCGAGAAAAGATTTCTCACGACGTCTATGATGGACGTCGGATTGCTTTTGTTAGAACGAGAATTGATAAAATAAAGACAATTGTTCTGTATGTGAGGGAGGGAGGGACGAGAGGCACTATCGACACTCGGGGTCATATTTTATGTCAACGTTGTGGTTGCGGTGAGCTAAGAGCAAACCGTTACTACTCACTTTTTCTTTTTCTTATTTTCACTGTTTGAACCGAAAGCAGCCAATGGCACTGAGGGGAGAAGTAATTTTGGGCACTGATTGGATTAGGGGAAAATTTTCAATTATAACAGGAAGCACAGGATTGCAAGGGATAGAAAACACACTTCACTAGGCAGAGCAGCACCTCATGCACATACACACACATTTTTAACGGGAAAGCACGTAAATGACCATAGTTATTCCAATAAGTGTCCGGAGTGCCTCAAACATATCCATCTCACACTTCACACTTATTAATAATAATAATAATAATAATAATAATAATAATAATAATAATAATAATAATAATAATAATCTTTATTTCAGCAGAAGCCATATACAGAGTTGCAATAAGGGTACAGTGATCTTACACTTTTGACATCGGTACAAAAAAAAAAAAAAGAAGAAAGATGAGAAATGCAATAAATCAGTGATATATTATAAACATCAATTAGCAGGTTGACCACAGAGATCTAAGGTTTGGGTAACAAAGTCACATAAGAATTAATGCTTAGCAATGATGATACCATACATATTAGCAAACAAAAAGAGTGGGAGAGAGAGAGAAAAAAAAAAAGAAAACAAAATGGAGATGACAATGATAATATGTTGGAACAGAAATTGCTTGAAAATGAAAGAACACTGGGGAGGAAAAAAAAAAAAATCTAGTCACTGAGCAGGGGTGTGAAGGAAATACAGGACATCCAGACAACAAAGATTTCATAATAAAACACGTTATCATAACAATACTGGGAATCATACCAAAGTTATTAGTGATGTTAAGACCATATATATATATATATATATATATATATATATATATATATATATATATATATATATAATATATATATATATATATATATATATATATATATATATATATATATATACATATATATTAATATATATATAAATATATATATATATATATATATATATATATATATATGTGTGTGTGTGTGTATATATAAATAAATATATAAATATATATATATATATATATATATATATATATATATATATATATATATGTATGTATACTGTATACAATATATACTGTATACATATATATATATATATATATATATATATATATATATATATATATATATATATATACACATATATATATGTGTATATATATATATATATATATATATATATATATATATATATATATATATATATATATATATTTCAAATAAGCCATATATATTAATACATTAAAGTCTGGATTCTCTTAACGACCTCGGGATCAGAGCCCCAGGCAAAATTACTCAAAGACTATAGTATCAGACCGGCCGGGATTTGAACCCTGGTCCAGGATACCTGTATGCCAGTGACCATGCCACTCAGCCACGAAGAAAGATAAAAGTCAATGACAATTCTTCTGTACATATACCTGTCAAATTCAGGTTTTCTGTACTTAGAATTGAAATCAACCCATCTTCACCATCGTAGCTAATTGGTAGGTTCGGGACTTGGCATTCGATTAATGATAAGTTTTTGCACATTTAAACGTGTTTTTCATATTTCAAATAAGCCATATATATTAATACATTAAAGTCTGGATTCTCTTAACGACCTCGGGATCAGAGCACCAGGCGAAATCACTCAAAGACTATAGTATCAGACCGGCTGAGATTTGAACCCTGGTCCAGGATACCTGTATGCCAGTGACCATTCCACTCAGCCACGAAGAAAGATAAAAGTCAATGACAATTCTTCTATACATATACCTGTCAAATTCAGGTTTTCTATACTTAGAATTGAAATCAACCCATCTTCACCATCGTAGCTAATTGGTAGGTTTTGGACTTGGCATTCGATTAATGATAAGTTTTTGCACATTTAAACGTGTTTTTCATATTTCAAATAAGCCATATATATTAATACATTAAAGTCTGGATTCTCTTAACGACCTCGGGATCAGAGCCCCAGGCGAAATCACTCAAAGACTATAGTATCAGACCGGCTGGGATTTGAACCCTGGTCCAGGATACCTGTATGCCAGTGACCATGCCACTCAGCCACGAAGAAAAATAAAAGTCAATGACAATTCTTCTGTACATATACCTGTCAAATTCAGGTTTTCTGTACTTAGAATTGAAATCAACCCATCTTCACCATCGTAGCTAATTGGTAGGTTTGGGACTTGGCATTCGATTAATGATAAGTTTTTGCACATTTAAACGTGTTTTTCATATTTCAAATAAGCCATATATATTAATACATTAAAGTCTGGATTCTCTTGACGACCTCGGGATCAGAGCCCCAGGCGAAATCACTCAAAGACTATAGTATCAGACCGGCCGGGATTTGAACCCTGGTCCAGGATACCTGTATGCCAGTGACCATGCCACTCAGCCACGAAGAAAGATAAAAGTCAATGACAATTCTTCTGTACATATACCTGTCAAATTCACGTTTTCTGTACTTAGAACCCTACCGTTGGGACCCTACCCTGAGCCTCACTACCTGCCCACCCATCCTATACCCCTCTACTCCCCCTAAGTCTCATTTCAGGCATCTTCAAAGAGTATGTGGCTGCTCAGCGCCACCACAAAGGGAGCCCGGGAGAATCTGAGAGGAGGCCTATTGTTGGAGGTATCGGATGACTAGACCAAGGCCAATGACCAATGGGAAAGCGGTCAGGCCAATGACCCCCAATGAGGGCTGAAATGGTTATCTCATTGTAGGAACAGCTGGGCAGGTCTTCACTCTTCAACCTTCATGGAAGCAGGACCTGTGATACGCTCTCCGCAACTTCCTTTTATTAAGGTAAGGTGTCTGTATGATAACCTCATATCGTTATATTCCTCATCCAGCCTTCAGACTCCCTTTTTTATCACATCCCATCCTTTCATATTGTTCTTAACAAAGGATCCTACCCAATTAACTTTTATTAATTTATGTGATCATTACATCTCAACCACGTGTGCCATTTGCTCCTAACCTTCATTAACTCACCCTCTGACAATGATAATTTCCATGCGATAGTGTTTCAAGGTCCTAAGTTATGTACATAGATTTTATTTGCTTTAAAGTTGTAACCACATGACTTCATCGTGTTCTTAGCCTGTAGAAGTAAAATGCATAAGTGATCGGATAATAACTTAATTTTTTTCCCTTTCCTGGGGATGAGACTGTTTGCTAAAGTCGTCTACGGTCTGTCCACCTCCATGTGGAGCAGCTTGTGTCTTAACAAGAATATCTTTCTCCGTTGTGCTCCTATTTTTCTTCCTTTTTTTCTGTTAAATAGTATTGTAAATATATTTTTTGTCAGTAATTATTGTCTTAATGCAGGGTGGTGACCTTAACCTCCCTTTCATTGTTCTTTTTGTCCATGCCCTGAATTCTTAACCGAGGCCGAACTCACGTGTCGTAACAAAACTGGCCACCTTCCCAGTATTCACTAAGATAGCAGTTTCAAGTTATTGTTATCAAAGTAAAAACTTCCCCCTTTTCTGTGTTTAGCGAGAAGACGAACATTGACTTCCTTTTCAGGTAAATTCTATTACCACCGGAGTTGGAACCGTGGAAGAAAAACAGCCAAAACGTTTTATTTTTATAGTTGGAATCTTGTGTTTACTTTTGTATTTGGTTGCACAGCAAAACCTCTCTTTTTAAAACACGCGGTAGGCTTCAATTTCGTTTAACAGGATAGCCAAACATCTGTCACGAATTTGCATTTTGTTCGTCTTCAGCTGCGGTTGTCACAGTGGTTATGCTTTATCAAATGTAGTGGGGATTAATTGCATGCTTTATTTTGTGTTAAAAAATAAGTAAAGTTTAAGAAATTTTAGGAAAATGTAATAGGCTAAGCATTTGTTAATTTAAAGCGGGGCTAACCTGAGATAACTCCACTCACAGCCTTGTTTCCGAATGAAGCCAATGTTTGTTATTGTTAGCTTTGTTTATTGTTTACAGAATTCTATGTGACGAAAGCGCAGACCTGGGATTTTGGCGAATTATTGCACATTCGTGAGTGGTTCTTGTACATATCAATAATTCGTTTTTGTGTATGAAATAATTTAGCATTTATATAATAATGCCTTGGTATATGTATGTATGTATGTATTTGGTGCGAGGAAACAGACTGGCCTCGTATCGAAACTCTTGGCTTACGATTTACATAAACGTTTTACGGCAGTGAGGGCATAATTTCTGTCGGGTGCCGAGAAGAAAACGTGACATCCCTCGTTATTTCAGATTTCTTTTTTAATATTTAGTGGCATTCAATTCCGTATCTGTAATATTTCGTGGGATATTTTCTATGTTTATGAT
>NC_090729.1:102116539-102126539 GCF_036898095.1 Palaemon carinicauda
TGGGCTAAGTGGGTAAAATGAAAACAGCAGCACCAGTTTCTTCTTTGTTCTTGAAGTGTCGACCTTATATGACACCAATGTCATTTCCTTGGTTTACAAGAAGGTACTTATTCCTGGCTCTCATGTCTGTTTGTCCTTCATTTTGTTGGGTATCTCTTTTTGGTTGGCCCATATCGTGCTGACACAGGTCGGGCCATGGTTATTCAGAAGGTCAGATACCAGGGAAACAGAAGTGAAACAGTTATCAGTTGTTCCATTCCGGTTTGACCCATTGTAGGGCCCTATCAGCTCCTTGGTATTTCAATAGCCAAGCTGAAGGTTTCCCTTGTCCACAGCGTCCTGCGTACCCAAGAAAGGGATGCCTTCGAGTGAGTACATCTTCTTTAACCTCAAAAAGCTTGATGCCTGGTTGGCTTATTTGGAATACATATAGATCCTATATATGCATCTACCTCTGAAATCCAATAACTGTTCCTTGACTGTGAGGTTCTTACGTGGGACAGGAAGTTGGCCGCGGTTCCTAATGAAGATGTTCCATATATTCCTTACAGCCACGAACTTATCATCTTTCTGCTGAGCCTCCCGTGTTTCAAGATCATCAAAAAACTACTAAAAATAACTATATATCACTAGAGTAAACTATAATAATAAGAATTTCCTATCGCATTGATAATTAATAATTCAATAGAAATATGTACCAGGAGCACCAAATCGAAGACCTCGATATTAAATTAATATTTCATTATTTTTTGTTTATTATGTAATACTTTCATAATGAAAAATTCAATAGCAAGCACTATATATCACTAGGCAGTACAAATATAACAATTTGCAAATATTTCTACAGTATCCATCAATAATCCGATGTAACTGTGCACCATGTAGCCCAGAATAAAGTCCTATATACTGAGTGAATATTTTGGACTTTTTTGTTAACTAAATGACACTTTCAAAATGGAAAAGACACTTTAAAACACTATATGTAAGTAGGATATACATATATCACGATACTCTACTAATATTTCACCCATAATTGAATAAGTCAAGGTGAATGTGAATCATGTGGGCTACAATGAAGGCCACGTGTTTTGGTTTTTGAATACATCTGACAATTAGTCTTTTGTCTTTAATTTTTTCATCACTTACAATATCTATAGGGATGAAGTAGTTAGTTTTGCTTAAGTATAGCAGTCATGAATTTATTCGATCTAGGAACGGAGTGTTCTATAATGGGTTGTATATAGATTGGAAGATAATAAATGGAGCTGTTTATTAAGTCGAATCCTCAGAAAACGTCGTACCTTACTTTGGGCAATTCTATTTTCCCTAGTAAAGGAATGGGGACAATTTTTTTTTTTTTTTTTTTTTTTTTTTTTTTTTTTTTTTTTTACAATGAAAATTAAGGTAAACTTAGCCAGTACAAAATGTCGTCCGCTAATGTTGTATATTTTTCTTAATTGTTGTATAAATAATGATGGTATTAGTATATATTGGTACATTTACTCAATGTTTAGCAATATCTTTAATCTTTATCTAAATCTTATCAAAAAAACCTTCATCTTTTTTTTTTCTTTTTCTTTTTTAATTGCATATGTAGCTACCAAATTCAAGAGGAAACTGGATTGGTCTTATTTTTATTGTTGTTGTGGCTGTTCCTGCTGTTATTAACATTCCCTGTGTCTCTCTAAGCTTATGACTGGATAACCTAAAAACCATCATTCGTCGCTCTATAGTAAGTCTCACCTCCCGCCTACGATCTAGTGAAAATCCCCTAATTTAAAATGTGCTTGCAAGTGCAGCGAGAATAAAATCCAAAATGGGGGAAACCTGGAATACGGAAGCGTCAGTACAACGAATTGTATTCACTAATCTTTGATAGTGTGGCTATGCCAAATCTTCATCACTAAATAACTTAGGTATAATACCCAGTAATATTATGATAACGTGTTTTATTATGTTATATCTTTGTTGTCTGGAAGTCCTGTATTTCCTTCACACCACCTGCTCTGTGACTAGATTCTTTTTTCCCAGAGTTCTATCATCATTCAAGCAATTTTTGTTCCAACATGATAATCATTGTCATCGCCATTTTTTTTCTCCCTCTCTTTTTGTTTGCTGATATGCATGTTATCATCATTATTGAGCGTTAATGCTATTAGGATTTTGATACCCAGACCTTAGAACTCTGTGGTCAACCTGCTAATTGATGTTTGTAATATATCACTGATATTATTACATATCTCTTTTATTTTTTTTACTGATGTCAAAAATGTAAGATCACTGTACCCCTATTGTAATTCTGTATATGGCTTTTGCTGAAATAAAGATTATTGATATTATTATTATTATTACTATTATTATTATTATTACTATTACTATTATTATATCATCATCATCTCCTACGCCTGTTGACGCAAAGGGCCTCGGTTGGCTTTCACCAGTCGTCTCTATCTTGAGCTTTTAAATCAATACTTCTCCAGTCTTCATCTCATACTTCACGCTTCATAGTCCTCACTCATGTAGGCCAGGGTCTTCCAACTCTTCTAGTGCCTTGTGCAGCCCAGATAAATTTTGGTGAACTAATCTCCATCTACCCTTCACCATGATCTCATCCACATATGGTACTCGAGTAATCTCTCTTATAGTTTCATTTCTAATGCTGTCCTGCCATTTAACTTGCAATGTTCTTCTGAGGGTTGTTCTTAAATCTACAAAATCTATTTGATATTGTTTCATTGTCATACCACGACTCATGTCCATGCAGTATCACCGATCTCACTAAACTGATCTATAACCTGATTTTTATATGTAATTTCAGGCAATTTGATTTCCTAATTTCACTTAACCTAGCCATTGTCTGATTTTTCTTTCAATAGCTCAATAAACTTGAATTTTAAAGATCCTGTATTCGAGATCATAGTTCCTAAATATGTAAATGATTCCACCTCATTAATCCTTTCTACTTTCAATGATATTTCATGTTCGATTGAATATTCCGTTCTCATCATCTCTCTCTTTCTTCTATTGATCTTAATCCCAACCTCATGTTATATTTCATGCATTCTGGTAAGCAAGCTTTGAACGTCCTTTGGTGCTCTACTAATAAGGACAGCACCATCAGCATACTCTAGGTAATTTCTTGTTACCAATCCAGTCTAATCCTGTTAACAATCCAGTCCAATCCTCTAAGGTTACAGAGGCACCCTATTTGGTTGATAATAATGTTATTGTCCAATATGAAGACAATTAGGATGAGAATTAATCCCCCCAATCACTGACATCATTATAATTGTAAATATAATGCCAAAATAAAAGTTGGAAAAACTATCAGTGACTAAATAATAATGGTGTTAATAAATGAAATAATAGTATTCAAATGAATCAAATGATAAAAGACAGAAGGCTTTAATATTGTTTAATCTTATTGGAGCAATAAGGAAAAAAAATGAGCCTCTAGCAAATTACTACTTAATTTAAAGAGATCGGGTTGTAAGACCCTTTCTTTTTCTGAGTAGGTCTTCCTTACATGATCAAAAGCGCAGAAAAACCTGGGCAAAAATACTTCTAAAAACACACTGCCAATGATTCTAGTTTTTGTGGCATAATTACTTTGTGTTTCTTTATAACTACTGTTCTTTATGCAAGAATGTTAAAGAATTTTGAATTATGTACCTGCTCTTAAAGTTTATTCTTCAGGTAACACAAAAAGCTGTCCCTTCAATGCTAAGCATGAGAATAAAAATCCGGCCAAATACAAGTCAAGCGTACTACAAACGGCAAGAAATGCCGATGATTTTAGAAAATGAGATGATAGTGATTGCCTTTCATACCAAATAATGATTTAGCATCTTTTTCCTCTGTCTTACTACACATTTTTGGTTGTAACTGTTCAATGTAGACATTTTACATATATGCGTTTTGTACTTTGCCTGATGTATCTACGTGCGGTTTTATGCCTATGGCCTTGAGCTGAAATTAAGTATGTAGTTATTAGAAAATAGGATTATTTGGGATCAAAAAATAAGTTCATTGGCTGTTTGTAAAACCTAGTATTTGCTCATACACACAATCAAATCCAGTAGCCTATTAGTTACAGAAGGCGTAGCATCGCTGTCCCTTCAGGAGAGAGAGCTTTCACTGCACTGCTTGTAAATGGCCTCAGCCCATCCCCTACCAAAAACGGAGGAAAGAAAGTGTCATCAATTTTCCCTCGGAGTTGGTGTCACCCGAGTGTCGACATTGGTGGTTAGATGGACGCTGATAGTGAGATGGCAGGTGATAGGGGGGCCTTGGAGGGATTGGGGATGGGGCTGCGACGGGTTAGAGGGTAACTGGAGAGATGGAGAGCCCTGATAGGGAGGTCCCGCCCCCATCCATTAGCAACATTAACTGTGTCATTACCACCAATATCTCTGTCATCGCTAAGTGCTTCTGGGAAGGAGGGTTGCTGCTGACTCTGAATCACTCGGACGATGACAATGGTGACGAAGACGACTAAGGTGAAGAAGAAGCTGGGGAAGACAATGGCCGTGACAACGGCGTTGATGACTCCGAGGATGCGAAGGTCTTAACACAGCTCTACGTAATTACATTACCCTCATTTGAGGATAATAATAATAATAATAATAATAATAATAATAATAATAATAATAATCAATTTTGCTCCCAAACCAAACAAATACAGAATACTAATACGCTACAGTCAATACAACTGCATCAAAAACCACATTTTCAATAATTACTGCGTTCTCTCGAAGAAAGATCATAACTCTCACGATTCACACGAAATTCCTTTCATTCATTATAAATCCAAAATCAAAAAGAAATCGACGAGGGAAAAAGTAAATATCTTAAAGATTGAAAATTTTATGCTGCAGCCAGAAGAAAAGAAGCAAATATTGAGAATATATTGTCAGTGTTGCATAGCGTTGTGTTACATGAAAGCAATTATGAATTAGCAATATTTTACAATCGAAGATAACTAATAATTCACATTGACAGTGATTTGGTTTATGATAGAAATTAAAAAAAAAAAAATATTATAGGCATGTTCGGGGAGGACAATAACAATTAAGTTGTTCCTCGGACTATCTTTAATGGACTACTGTTTTCACAGAAAAAAAGGTTCTCTCTTTTTCCTATCCCTAAAGAGCAGGTGCCTGGCCCTCTGAAATGATTATCGTTTTGGGTAAGTGTTGTGGCGGTAATGGTAAGAAGTGAGTGATGTACCTGAGGTGCCTGTCTCTTGTATTTGACCTTATCATGAAATTTTAGACACGCCAACATGTAGACCGGCCGCCCACTCTTCTCCAACCCACACTCCCTCCATTCCCATGTCACACTGCTTTCTCGGATATATGCATATATGTATATGTGCGTGTGTGTGCGTGTGTGTGTGTGTGTATATATATATATATATATATATATATATATATATATATATATATATATATATATATATATATATATATATATATATATATATATATATATATATATATATACATATAATTGTTATTACGACTTGCTGTATATTACATAATCTGATACACAAGAAAAAACCACTGAGCTCTTAGAATGATACGAAACTCCCAAACGATAGTAAATATGAACACTGAATATCTAAAGTTCTCTATTTTACTCTCAAAACAAAACTGGGTGATTAGTTTACTTTTAACGGGAACTATTCTCATATCAACTTCTTACTTCGGTTCTTAGTCAGGGAATACAAGCAAAACTCTGAAAATAAGTATTAGTGATCGAAATAATACACACTTTACAAAAAATAGATATATTCTATAAAAAATTAACAATTTAAATTTAACACCAAAAAATAAATCCCTCGAAGTATTGAATCTGAATGAAACCTTAAACTACGAATAAATGATACGCCAATGAAATTATACAATCACTTGTTTCACTAGAAATTGATTCATGTAAATATTTAATTTTAACAATAAAGGAAAAAGATCGATAATTTAGCACTGTAGAAAATAAATCAAATTTACACTTACTTATACAGTATGTAACTGTTTCTCTTATGTCCTTTGGGCTCACACAAGGTTACCTAACGATTAAGCAAAAATAAATATACTTCACTGTTTAACCTAATTATAAAGAGCCAGTCACAAAACCAATTAAATTTTATAATAAACCCATAGTCACATATACACGGCACTTTTCATAACTTCAACCACAAGAATTCCAATGTTTGAACAAACACTGTTCATATTTGAGAGGAAACATTATGCACGTTGGAGAGGGCGTACATAGTGGCTGGATACGTGCTGGTGAGAGGACTGTCGGGCATTGGCTCTTTCAAATGTCAGGCTGGATCTCTCGTTACTATGCATTGCTAGGCCCTATATATATATATCATCTTAATTTACTCTAGAAACTTCTAATAAAGCATTCGCTTAGCGTGGGAGCATGGCTCTAGCGGTGTCAAGGTTCCCAACTTAGTATTATGGAAGTAGCGCACTAATGACGCTTGGCGTGGCAACTATCTCAGCTAACTCCGCCCACCTCCTCTCGTAACATTAAAATAAAAGAATAATTTCTAGTCGAGAGCCTTCCTGCAACTTCCACCCACGAGGAAACATGATGCAATCCCGTGTGTGTGTGTCATACAGCATACCTTTTAACAAGTTTACATAAGACTTCGTAACAAAACTACGTGAAATTAAAATTTTATTCTTTGAAAGAACGCAAATTAACATATACAGAACTGAATGAAAATACAGCTAAATGAATGATAGAGAGAGAGAGAGAGAGAGAGAGAGAGAGAGAGAGAGAGAGAGAGAGAGATGTTTGCGTTAGAGAATGAAAATGGAAATATTATCAACAATAGAGATGGAATGATGAAAATTGCTGACGATATTTTTGCAATGATATACAATAATGATATAAGAAATAACCTTGCCAATGGAAATAATGAAACACATGAGCTGTTATCAAACGTAACAGTAAGAGAAGTAATGAAAGCATCAAAAGACATGAAAATAGGTGGAGCCACAGGAGAAGATTCCCGTCAATTGATTTAATACAAGATGGAGGATATTTCATAGTAGTAAAACTGGCTGTACTTCACACAAAATGTCTCTAAAAATGCTCTATAACTACAGTTTAGAAAAACTTTATCATTACACTAATCCACGCAGAGGGAAACACAAAAGACCTAAAAAATTAACGTGTAATAAATTTATTCTCATCATCATCATCATCATCTCCCACGGTCGATGACGCAAAGAGGCTCGGTTAGATTTTGTTATTTTGAGCCTTTAAACCAACACTTCGCCATTCATCATCTCCTACTTCTCGCTCCATAGTCCTCAGCCCTGTAGGTCTGGGTCTTCCTACTCTTCTAGTGCCTTGTGGAGCCCAGTTGAAAGTTTGGTGAACTAATCTCTCTTGGGGAGTGCGAACTGCATTCTCAAACTATCTCCATCTGCCCCTCACCATGATCCCATCTACATATGGCACTTAACCCTGGATAGGTACGGTCCTCGGACACCCCTTTAAGGGTATACTCGGACGCGAACGACCCCGACGCCAAAAAAAATTCTTGAAAAATCAGTTTTTGCAGTAACCTCCTTTTTTCTTTTGCCAAAAAAAACTTCAATGAATGCTTAAAACAACTGTAAAGATAAATACTACTCATCTGCAGAAAAACTATTTATTATAAATATTTTAAAAAATTAAGTAGAAAAAAAAAAAGACCTGACATAAAAATTCATAAAAAAAAAGTTTATACATATATACACAAATCCTTTTAGGAATTGATTCTTGAATGTTTAGGACACATCTTGATGTATTTTGGATGAAGTCAGACCCATGGAGGTGAAGATCTGAAATGAGAAAAAAAGGGTAACTTTTTTTGGCCAAAAATAATTGTCCAAATTTCATGAATTTTTTTGGGTACCCAAATGAAATAGGAAGTGGCTAATTTTTTTAGGGAATAAACATATGTTATCCTAAAATAGAAATATGTAAAAAAATCTTCATTATTTTGTAAATTACATTTATATCAGGGGCCATATCTAAAGGTAATTTTTTGAGTACTTGGAAATTTCGTAAAAAAATACATATATTTAATATATAATATGATATTTATGCAGGTAAAAATATACCAAAATATCACAAATTCTATAGGGAACAAGAATATATATAGATAGGGCAGCTTACGCTTCGGATATGTCCACAAAATGGCCGCCAACCACACTGACTCAGACTCCCTAATCTGCCACTTGAAATGTAGGAAGGGTATGTCAATTTCAAGGTGTTATTTACTAATCTAATTATTATTGGATATGCATAAAAATTGTATGGTGGGTTGCTGGATAATTGTCGATTATTTTACGACTATAAAATTAAAATTCTGACCCAAAAAATTTTTTTTGAAGGGAAATAAAATCGAAAAAAAAAATGTAAAACAATATTTTAGCTAAAAAAATTTGATGATATTCAATCAAAAAAAAAGTAAACAAAATTTTCCGACAAATAAACATCTAGAGGAATCATTACTCTATGATAGTTCCTTAGTACGTAGTAATTTTGAAAGAATTGGGAAAAAACGAAAAAATGGCAATCACCGGAAAATCGAACACATACCTATATATACGCCATATCTGGCTAAAAAAAAGATAGGCATGGGTAGCCAGATCATCTAGAAACACTTTCCAACACTATAAAAATATAAGTTTTGCGACACTACTTGCCAATTCCTTACGGTAACATGACTAAGCAAAAAAATGCAAAACAAATAAAAAGGGGCACTCGTGGAAAAATGGCCATTCTAATATACGGCATTTCAGAAAAAAAAAATTTCAGCCACGTGCTAGGCAAACCATCAAGGCATATTTTCCGACAAATAAACATATAAATGAAATATTACTCTGTGATAGTTCCTTAGTACGTAGTAATTTTGAAAGAAATGGGAAAAAACGAAAAAATGGCAATCACAGGAAAATCGAACACATACTTATATATAAGCCATATCTGGCTAAAAAAAAAATAGGCATGGGTAGCCAGATCATCTAGAAACACTTTCCAACACTATAAAAATATAAGTTTTGCGACACTACTTGCCAATTCCTTACGGTAACATGACTAAGCAAAAAAATGCAAAACAAATAAAAAGGGGCACTCGCAGAAAAATGCCCAACATTCTAATATACGGCATCTCAGATAAAAAAAAAAGACATGCACGTGTTAGCCCAACCATCAAGGCACACTTTCTAACACATAAACATGAAAAAAAAATCAATAATATACGGCAATTCCTTACTACGTAGTAAATTTTTACAAATATTGAAAAAAAAACAGAAATTGGTAACCGCAGTTAAATACCCAATATACCAATAACTACGTCGTATCTGACAAAAACAAAATCACGCATGGGTAGCCAGATCATCTAGACACACTTTCCAACATTAAAAAAGCAAAAGTTTTACGACACTATTTCGCAATATCTTACGGAAAAATGACTTGGCAAAAAAAAATAAAAAAAATTAAAAAGGGACACTCGCGGTAAAATGCCCGACATTCTAATATACGACATCTCAGATAAAAAAAAAGACATGCACGTGTTAGCCCAACCATCAAGGCACACTTTCTAACACATAAACATGAAAAAAAAAATGAATAATATACGGCAATTCCTTACTACGTAGTAATTTTTACAAATATTGAAAAAAAAACAGAAATTGGTAACCGCAGTTAAATACCCAATATACCAATAACTACGTCGTATCTGACAAAAACAAAGTCATGCATGGGTAGCCAGATCATCTAGACACACTTTCCAACACTAAACAAGCAAAAGTTTTACGACACTATTTGGCAATATCTTACGGAAAAATGACTTGGCAAAAAAATGAAAAAAAAATGAAAAAGGGGCACTCGCGGTAAAATGGTCCTCGTGGTGATGAACGACATTTTAACTAAAAAAAAAAACATGCACATGGTAGCCAAACAATCCACCAAGACTTTCCACAACTGA
>NC_090729.1:102131539-102161539 GCF_036898095.1 Palaemon carinicauda
CATAATAAAACACGTTATCATAACAATACTGGGAATCATACCAAAGTTATTTTGTGATGAGGATTTGGCATAGCCACACTATCAAATATTAGTGAATACAATTCATTGTACTGACGCTTCCGTATTCCAGGTTTCCCACATTTTGGATTTTATTCTCGCTGCACTTGCAAGCACATTTTGAATTAGGGGATTTTCACTAGATCGTAGGCGGGAGGTGAGACTTACTATAGATCGACGAATGATGGTTTTTAGGGTATCCAGTCCATTTCCAACAAACATCGCTGAAGCTGAATGGTGCCTCGGGGTATTGGTGAGGCGCCTTAGGATATCATTGTGTATGACTGTGATACGTCTCATCGATTCTCGCGTATAGTTTGCCCATAGCGAGCAGCCGTATACGTTATAGCAGTAGGTTTGAAATAGGAGTTTTTTGATATCTTGGCGGCAGAAGGCAAATCTTCTCGTTACCATGTTCCCTAGACAACACAATTTTCGTCGCCTGTTTTCAATGTCAGGTGTGTCCTTTAAATCTTTCGTAATGATGTGACCTAGGTAAGGAAAATCATTGACAAATTCTAGTTTTGAAGGTAAATATGTGGATCTTCTACGAAACGGAGCGATCTAGGAAGGACAGACATGCACTGTGTCTTCGATTCGTTATAGATTATGTCATGTTCAACAGCGTATGCGTTGCAAGTATTGATGAGACGTTGTAAGCCTTGAGCAGAGGGGGAGATGAGGACCATATCGTCAGCGTAGCAAAGGTTATTTATGGTAAAGCCATTAACCGTACACCCAATGGGAAGTGAATTCAGCCTGATATTTAAGTCGTCTGTGTAAACATTAAATAAGTATGGTGAGAGGATGCCTCCTTGCCTGAGACCGTTAGATGAGCCGAATTGCTGGGACAGGACATTGCCCCATTTGACACAGAACTGTTGTGTTGTGAACCAACAGTATAATATACCGATGAGATATAGAGGAGTTCCCCTTTTGCGTAGTTTCAAAAAGAGCTTCAGATAGTTTACTCTGTCAAATGCCTTCCGCACGTCTACAAAACATAAGTAGACAGGGGAGGCCGAGGATATATAGAAATTCAATAACTCCTTTAAAATATATATACAGGTGTCAGTCGAGTGGTTAGTCTTAAAGCCAAATTGATTGTCTGCGGTGTGGAGAAATGGTGCAAGGCGACGGAACAGAAGAGATTCAAATATTTTCGATGAAATTGTTGTAATGGCGATGGGGCGGTAGTTTCCTGGGTCACTGGCATCCTTCAGTTTGTTTTTTATGAGAGGTATTAAGTGGACAAGTAGCAGGGTTTCGGGGAGATATTGGTGTAATATACAGGCATTAAATAGTGCAGAAAATAGGATATAAATTATAGGGTGGCAGAATTTGAAAGCCTCGGCAGGAAGGCCATCGCAGCCGGGAGCCTTGTTACTAGGTAATTTCTTGATAGCCTCGCACACGTCCCTCGGGGAGATACGGTCACTATATTGAAAATCCATATTGACATTGATGAGAGTATCCACTTCATTTCGGGTATCTTGGTCATTTATACAATTTAGGATGGTACTGAAGTGATCCCCCCACATTCTTGCGATGGATTCTTCGCCAATTGCATCCCCTACTCTTTGGGATAATTTTATATATATATATATATGTATATATATATATATATATATATATATATATATATATATATATATATATATATATATATATATATACTCATAAATATATATATATATATATATATATATATATATATATATATATATGTATATATATATATATATATATATATATATATATATATATATATATATATATATATAATAATAATAATATTATTATATATATTTAAATATATGTAATGTTTCTTGTGAATCTTTGCATAAATTGACAGATACGACGAAAGGGGAAACTTAGTATAGTATAGATCTTTAATACAAATTAAATCAAAACCCTGACACCTAAAACATGACTGCTTTGAGCATCATAGAATTTCTTTCTAGTTACAAATAAGAAATTAAAGAGATGTCTTACTACTTGTGTAGATTTTTCTACATTGCTTTATCACACTTTAATCAGTATTGAGAGAGAGAGAGAGAGAGAGAGAGAGAGAGAGAGAGAGAGAGAGAGAGAGAGCATTAGGCTGAACCGCCTGCAAGAAGGACTTCCTTGATGGCTGCTGGATACAAAATGGTGCCCTGTTTCGAGGTTGGCGCTATTCTTTTTTTTTAGGTCGGACCGTAGTAGCATTTACACACACACACACACACACACTCATAAATATATATATATATATATATATATATATATATATATATATATATATATATATATATATATATATATATATATATATATATATATATATATATATATATCCAGGATGGATTGGTGTTAGTAGGACATTTTTGTCTGATCGCTTACTATTACAGGTTACTGATCAGGGCAATATGGAAACCCTTTCACCATGTTATGGTATCACCACTCAAAATAGGATATGTATTATATCATCATCATTATCATCATCATCTTCATCACCATTATCATTAGCCGTTACTAGTCCACTTCATAACAAAGGCCTCAGACATGTCCTTCCCCTAGCGTCTGTTTATGGTCTTTCTATGCCAGTCCACCCACACAAACTTTCTTAGTTCATCAATCCATCGTCTTCTCTTCTTTCCCCTGCTTCTTTTGCAGACTCCAGGGACTCATTCTGTTATTCTTGATGTTCGCTTAATATCTGTTATTTTCATCATTTAGATTGCCCGTTTCCATTTCTTCTTTTTAGATGTTAGAATATCCTCTACTTTAGTTTGCTCTCTTATCAACGTTGCTCTTTTTCTGTCCCTTGTTGCTATTCTCATCATCATTTTCTTCGTAACTCTCTGAGTTTTAATTAGCTTATGTTCTAAGGCTTTCGTAAGGCTCCGCATTTCTGATGCATAACTTTAAACTTGTAGGATCGTCTCATTAAATACTCTTCTTTTTAAAGAAGATGGCATTTTAATTTTCATAATCTTATTTTGTTTGCCACAAGCTTTAAATTTCGGACTCGTGTCCTGGGGAAACACTCACTGTCTGCTAAAAGTACGTATATTCATTAACAATCTCTAAAGGTTCGTACATAACCATAATTTGTTGTCTCTGTATTTTCATTGCACATCGTTTTATTTTTCTTCATATTTTCAGACCTACATTTCTGCTTTCTATATTCAAATCTTCTATCACCTCTTGCATATCTTCCCTGATTCGCTAAATAGAACTATGTCATCTGCAAATCTTTAGATCTCAAAGTATTCCGCATTAATAATAATTCCTACATTTTCCCAATCTAGATTGCCAAAAACTTCTTCTAAGCAGGCTTCGAATGATTAAGGAAAGATGCAGTCTCCATGTCTAACTCTTTTCTCATTCGGAATTATCTCACAACCTTCGTATATATATATATATATATATATATATATATATATATATATATATATATATATATATATATATATATATATGAATATATACATGTATATATATATATGTATATATATGATATATATATATATATATATATATATAAAAATATGTCCATATATTTATATACACATACATATATATATATATATATATATATATATATATATATATATATATATATATATATATATATATATATACCTTTATAGATAGATGAATTGATATATGAATGAATAGATAGATAGGTTTATGCATATATTTAAATATGTATATAAATAAATAAATATATATATATATATATATAAATATAAATATATATATATATATATATATATATATATATATATATATATATATATATATATATATATATATAAATTCTGTATCTCTCGTTCCTATGCATTGCTAGGCCTTTATACTGTATATCATCCTGATTTATTCTGGAATCTTCCAGCTAATCATTCTCTTAGTGTCCGGTCGCCCACATGTCAGTTTTGAAGTATGGTTCCTTCATCGCCTGACGAGGCAAGCCTCTTTGCTAACTATGCCTACCTCTTCTCACAAAATTAAAAAGTTTTAGTCGAGAACTTTCATGCAACTTCCAACCACGTGGAAACATGATGCAATCCCTAGTGTGTGTGTCATACAGCATACCTTTTAACAAATTTACAGAAGACTTCGTAACTAAACTATGTGAAATGAAAATATAATTCCTTAAAATTATGTAATATTACATATACAGAACTGAATGAAAATACAACTAAATGAATGACGACAGTCCTATGTAATTTTCCTACATACTGTATACTTAATCCTACATTAGTGGAATCCACCTTACGAGCTGGCTATCCATCTCTCAAATACAGAGAGGAAATACGTGAACAGAATAATCTACCTCCATGTTAGACCATCTTTGTAAGAATATATATATATATATATATATATATATATATATATATATATATATATATATATATATATATATATATATATATATATATATATATATATATACTGGATATTACAAGTGGTTATACTTTGGCACCAATCGGCGCCACGGTATACTGATTACAAATTTTAACATGGCTGTTTACCGTTTGTGTTTTGTTGGTGTGCGGTCATATTCTACTTATACCATATAGGGATATGGTCCATAAAGATGAGCTGCTTTTCTTCTGCATTTTACATGAATTTGTTTCTAGAGGTACGTGTTTGGGCCTACTTTAGTAAAATAAGGGTCTCTCGAAGTGGTAAAAGGCCTCTTTTACTAGGCATAGTTTCAATGTATAATCTCCGAATTTGATAAAGTACACATGTTCTACATTTTATAATCATATATACATTCAATTTAAAACAACTCTACCTTAGCTTTGTATGATAAATACAAGAAAAAACTTTAGATTCAATTATAGTTTAGTCTCAAGTGGCAATATATACAACACCGGCTACTCGTTCTACATATGGCAATGGCATTCCTCTAATTGTTTTGAATACTAAATTCCCAAGTAGCAGACGACAAGCGCATAATGTACCAGCCCCAACTAAAGTGGGCGAATGCTCATGAAAATTGCCGGAGTTTTCTGGTCTTCCCTTTACTGCTCTGGGGATTGTTACTTAAGCAGGATAGGATGGAGCTCACCTCGGATCTTCTTTGTATTTTCTATTACTACAGATAGTAGTTAGGCCGGTGCAAACCAACATTGGTCATCGTCAAGAGATTCTTACAGCAATAACTGCTTAGTAACTAGAGGCAGTATGCTTGGCTAGAGTTGATATGGAGACTAATGATGTTTAATCTTCATCTTCCTCAGTTCTGTATAGCGGAGCACAAGTACTCAGACCAGCTGTACTTGCATGTCTTTTTTACTTAAAAAAGGCTCAAGATCAATGACCACACAACATAATTTAGGTATTTCTAAGAACCTGACATACTAAAGAATACCGTAAATTGTTGTCGAAGAAAGGGAGAGAAGTATGTTAAACGTAGGAACATGAAAATTGAATGGGAAGAAATAATAGAAACTGGTTTAAGATTTTATGATTTTAGATGATGATGATATACATTATGGTAAAGTTCTTCTAAAAGGCGCATCTTAGGACTATATTAATAATCAAATTTCATATATTCCCAAGTAGATTTATTTTCCATGTTTTTACTTTATATTTGGTTAGTGGTGGTTTCATCAAGTTATAATCCCTATAAATTGTATCTGTCCATGATTTGTCTACCATTTTTACACGAGGTGAAAGCTTTGCATACACTTATAATAGTACGCAATAAAATTACCAAAACACTCTAAGCCACTTCCCTCTACTGTATTTTTATCCTAATCTACCGGATGTATTTCTTCTCTTCCTTCTACATTACGTCCTCCTAGCAAGCAAATCAACATTGGGAAACAGATTATTTCATATTATATAAATTCTTCATCATTATCATGGGTGGGAGTTTGCTTATTAAGAGAAAATGATACCACATATCAAATTGCCTCCACATACACCGAATAGTCTGGCCTATTCTTTACATGTTTTCATTTGTCCTCATAGACCATGCATTCCTGGGATTACTAAATAATTCTTACGCTCAAGGGGTTAACTATTGCAAAGTAATTGTTCAATGGCTACTTTCCTTCTGGTAAGGGTAGAAGAGGCTCTTTAGCTATGGTATGCAGCTCTTTTGAGAGAAGGACACTCCAAAATCAAACCATTGTTCTCTGGCCTTGGATAGTTCCATAGCCTTTATACCATGCTCTTTCACTGTCTTGGGGTATAGTGCTCTTGCTTGAGGGTACACTCGGGCACACTATTTAATTGGGTTATTTTCATAACTTCCATGACCACAGAGAGCGTAGGTACTTTTCTCATTGGATTCGACTTGTTGGAGGGATACAAAAGAAATTCAGCCCCCATGCCCTTGTCAAAAGTGCGGGCATAACTTTTGAGAGCCCTGAATTAGAAAATGGCTGCCGTCGCCAGTTCAAAAAATTATTTTTTCCCTGGTTTGGCTTAGAGTGCTGTACAAAATATGTTTTACAGTTTTTTTTGGCATGGGAAATTTATTTCTGATGTTATTTAATTGATTTGACCTGTTTTTCATATTCAAATTCACTATGACCACCAAGTTTGAGCACCAAACGTTCAATTTTGCTAGGTCATTACAGACCTTTTATTGTAGGTTGTAATGAAAGTTTTTTTTTTTTTTTTTGTAATGAATTATTTTGGAAATGATAGAAATAAAAGTAAAGACAAAATTCAGTTTACAACAAAACCAAGGTTAATGGTTGAAACACGTTGAAACACAAGGAAATGTCAAACAATAAATTAATATTGATTAGCAAATGTACACCACTGAATCAATTGTTCTACGTCAATCATGGGACTTTTATACTTTTGAATCTGTTGAATCCCTAGACTCACTCATCTTACTATCAGATTCACTTTCCTCTGAGGAGTCAGGAAGCATGAGCTGTTGGGGCAAGGGGGGTTGTGTGTAGTGCACTGGTCGTCATTTTCCATTCACAAGTTCCCAGCCATGACTAATAGAGGATGAATGGTCAAACAAGTTGTAGTGTAGTTGGCAATATGTGATATAGTTTGTCCTTTCAACATGAGGATTCAAGGAGTCGTCATCAGGTGGGAGGCAGATCGAACTCTTCTTCTTCATGTTTTGCCACTTGGAAGCCCTTGCTTGCCCGCAAGTACCATCCGCACTTTCACCATAGATACCGGACGGTACAAAGGTCTTCATATCAGCTCTGATACTATCATCCAAGTCGATGCTTTCACCAATTCGTTCCAGGAGCTTTCTCACCTCGGGATCAGAGAGTACTGTCTCCATCACCTTCTTTCCATGGCTATAGAAAACCCTGACGTATGATCACTGCCAGTGATCACATGGAGAGAGATGATAATCTGTGAGACTTCTGGTAGCATGTTACAGCAGTTGATAAAGACATGTTTCCGTTTGATAAGTAGATCACCAGGGAGTTGCTGTGAGAGATATGCTGCTTGAACTAACACATCTGTATCTTCACTGTCAAGTACAACTGCCCCATTAAAGTTCCCTGTCCTGAGCTTGGCATAGGCAGAGACATCATTGTGTCAGCCTCTGGTGGTCTGAAAATAAAGTCTGTGTTTGCCACACCAGTGCTCACATTGGTTGCTCTTTCTCCCTCACAGTAGATAATTCCACAACACATCATAGAAGCTTGTGCTTTCAGTTGTTCCCTGAGGAGCCTTTGCAGTCTGATCTTGTTCCCTGATCTGACCATCAGTTGGTTAAATTCAGTAGCTCCTGGGAATGTGTCTGCGGGCTTTGGAATATGTGCATGTTTTGCTGCCCTTCGATTGTGCTCATCATTCTTGATGCTGAAAGGAAGGTCATAATTGTCGTTGATAAGAATGATGTAAGGGCTTGCATTGGCATGGCGTGAGAAAATTATCTTGCAGATCTTTTCTAGATAGTCCTTCCAGCAGTACTTTGAGCCATCTCACGTCTTTGCCTCACGGTCCTCGGGTGTGGGAGTGGCTAGCTGCCAGACCATACCCATGTTGACAATGCTGATGTAGTTTTCTGGTTCTTGAACAACTGGGTCAAGGTTAAACTGATCCAAGAGCTTGCTCTTTATTGTTTTGCGCATTGACGCTTCCACATTGTACAGAGACAAGCACTCCTCAGTCACTTTCCCCCTCAAGGGCTTACTCAAGTGGGAGCATCCCTGATCCTTATGCAAGGTCCACCAGGGCCGCAGACCCGACCTCTCCATCTGAGCCACTTTCATAGGCGTACCTGCTGGTGCATGAATCTGGTCACTGGCAAAGCTTTGCCTTTTATTTTAGTGGATGGTTGCAGTTAAAGGCTGTGTCTTCCTGAATACTCGCTCGTTCAGGAAAGTTTCTACCTGATGTTGGCCATCTTGAAAAGCAGTGTTAAAGTCTTGTACTAGCTGTGGAGAAGCAACTAGACCAGACTGCAGTGACCTCAGTGAAGGTGATGAGTTATGAAATGGTTCAGCGCTAAATTCTTTCATGCAGTTCTGTAGATCCTGAACTGCTTGCTCATCCTTCTTCATCCTATCTGGTTGAAACTCAACATGTTTCCTGTTGTGACGCTTACATTTGACATTCTGCTTGACTACAGCCTTCACTCTGGACACACTGTTTACATTCCTTATTGTAGAGAATAGTTGCTTCTCATTTTGCAAAAGGCAAAGCCATCCTTGTTTCAACTTAGAGTTCAGATTCATGGTTGTTTTCATCCAGAGGTCTGGTGGTTGACAGAAGTCGGGTAAACCTGTCATAGACTGGGCAAAGTGATTGTTAAAGAATTCCTTTTGCTCATTTGACAAAGAAGACAACATTGCCCAGTAATCTGGCAGCCACCTTCCATAATAACAGTTGTTGTATACCATCAGTCCCGGCAACATGTTGTATGTTGAGCGTATGTACTCCTGTCCATTTCTGGCATGGCACACATCCAGATTCTATACAAGAGGGTCTGACATCTCTATGAACGAAAGCCAAAAGTCCCACATGTCGGTACTAGGTTTCTCATAAACTCTGTTGATCAAACTCTTCATGTCATCGTCATTTTCAAGGTCAGAGTAAGCTCCGTAAAGTGCCTCTTGTGTTTCGGTGAGTGCGTTACGCAGAATGTCCAGCTTCTCTTTCACATTTTCTGACAGTTCCTCATGCTCAAGAATGTCTCTTAGCCGAAGGTGGATAAGAGCCTCTCTCCACGCCATGATGCAGCACACACCACACCTGTAATGTTTACCTTGTAGTGCTTGGTCCACAGATCCATCCATCACCACTCCTGCTGATACCAGAGTGTCTACCATCCCAGAGCCCTTGAATCTCTTATGCATAGCATGCATGTACGACATCTGTTGGTGGAAAACATCGATGATTGGGGTGATATTCTTAAACAATTCTAGATTCTCAGCCTGAAGTT
The DNA here is from genome assembly GCF_036898095.1 of Palaemon carinicauda. Taxonomy (NCBI): domain Eukaryota; kingdom Metazoa; phylum Arthropoda; class Malacostraca; order Decapoda; family Palaemonidae; genus Palaemon; species Palaemon carinicauda. The sequence continues at coordinate 102,140,979 of NC_090729.1, forward strand.
GGACAATTGTCTTATAGCGGGATAGATCTCCAACGAGAGAGAAGAATGGGATTCTCTTCTTGCAAATTGTTTCCAATAGCTTTGTCATGATACCATGTATCACTCATTTGCTTGGGGGTTCATCATAGGTGGTGTGGAAGTAGGCCTTACTCTTGTTGGGTGGTGGACAGCGGCAGGATTAGGTACCACTGTATGCTGGAACCCGTTGCTCATGTGGTAGGGGTCTTGTACCGTCATTGTTGGTGCAAGACAATGCATGTATAACAGAGCAAGCACATTGCGGAGCTCTGCCATTCACTAGTGGGTTTACCCAGGCAGGAAATGGTGGCTCGCTGGTACTGCCAGTGGGGTATCTGTATCGATGAACATGTGTGATCTTTTCACATTTTCTTCTCAGCTGTTCAGAGATCTGCTTCTTGGCAAGCCTGGCAATAGCCACTACATCTGGTTTCCTTCTGTAGCTTTCTGGCTGCGAGAACATGACATTAGTTCTGTGAGCGCCTGCTGCACTGCCTGTCATAGTATTCAACTTGAAGTCGTTGTCAACAATGACAACGACTGGCTTGCTATCTGCGATCTCTGGTGGGCAGGTGCCTGACACCTCAACATCCTTAAGTGTCCAGTGGTCATAGAGGAGAAGTGCATCTGAGTAGCTGATGCAGACACCACTCTTGTGAAGTGTGTTCACCAGGTCTTTACTCCTTGTCATACCATGAACAATGAGGCTAAGTTTAACTGCAGTCGAGGTGGGTTATCCAGTGATGTGGTAGGTGATTATGGAGGCCAGGCTGAGCATGGCAGGACTGAGATCAACAGTTTTTCTTGTAGTTTGTTTTAACAAAGTAAAAAACTGCAGTAGTTGCTCACATACCTTTTCAGCTTCTTCGAGATGGTCAGAGCAAGGTGACCATGGTACAGTAGATGTGTCTTTGATCTTCGTTGACAGGTGTGGTCCTAGGTTTTGAATGAGCTCCTCAACAGTGATGCCAAGGGACAACAGAGCAGCCCCCTCCCGCAGTGTCATACACCAATGGACTCATGTTCTTTGCATTTTCTTCTTAGAAACCAATTTTGTCCTGATACTCATTTTGGAGCAGACGTTTGATGTAGGACGACTTAACTTCACCCCCTGGATAACCATAGTCACTGACAATATGTTTGTAGTCTGTAAAAGAGACTGCGATGAACGGATCTCACACTTAGCAAAGAAGTCGGTATCCACGTGTCTTAAGAACAAATTGTTCGCCTCTGACATAGACACATTCTGAAGATGCATTCCTTTGCTTTGTTCAAACTTCAGGTGGCTTACATACTTTCTCCAGCAGTTATGGTGATGCACAATGTCTGTTGCAAAAGGGTCTGACAGCGCTGATGTGGACTCGACAAATCGGGAGAGACAATCCCGCAACTCTTCATCTTCTATTAAAACTGTGTGGTGTTTGAAGGAGAGCCATGCCGAGTGTGTGTTGATTCTGAACATCTTGCCCTTCGCTCTATTTGGATGCTTCGTGTCCTCACCCTTCAGACACCATACACATTTTGTTTTATCGATGAGTGATCCACCCACAGAAGAACGCAATAGTCCCTCTGTCTAATCATCACATGTTTGGCTTTGGTCTATAGGATTTTATTTTTTGATTAACCTATTTGATTTGTGTATAAATATTTAAAACCCTTGGGATTTCCTCTGCTCCTTTCTCATTCCGAGCAAGTTGCACAGAAGCAAATTAGCCCATCGATTTAGGGACAAAAATGCTTCTACAATTAGTTATCTCATATAGAAATATTTAAATCCCCGTGTAAATATATTTCTTTTTGATAAATGTAAAATTTATAAGATTTATGTAGAAGAATTTAAATTTTGATGGGTTTTTAATTCAAAATCACATAAAAACTTGAAATATAGATATATTGTGAAATTATTTTGACCAGTACTGCATGAGCAACGCTGTGTGTGTTGATTCTGAACATCTTGCCCTTCGCTCTATTTGGATGCTTCGTGTCCTCACCCTTCAGACACCATACACATTTTGTTTTATCGATGATTGATCCACCCACAGAAGAACGCAATAGTCCCTCTGTCTAATCATCACACAGAGCTGGCATTTTAGAGCTTGATGTTTGACTTGTACTTGGAACAATGTCACTTTTGTTCTGTTTGCGTCGTTGAGACTTTTGAACCTTGTCTGAGGCTGAGATTGATATGTAGCATCCTTTGTGCATGTAATAATTTGCAGGTCCATCTTGCCATTAAGTGGTGCTGTAAATATCACCATTCCTATCAAGTCCTGACCATCTTTTAGATTTTGACTCTAAAGACTCCCAATTTCCTTGGCTGATGGTATCTGAAGACTTACAAGTCTTTCCACATTTCAGTAGACATTCATATGACATCTTGCTGACAATATCTATTTGAAATGTCTTGAGTATTACACTATTTCAGTCTTGATCCTCTTTTAATAGTATGAGAGTAAGGAAGCAGAACCTCACTCATTAACATGAAACACAAGAAAACTCTCTTAGCGGGGTGAATTTGAATATGAAAAACAGGTCAGATCAGTAAAATAACATCAGAAATGAATGCCTTATGCCAAATAACCCTATAAAATATATTTTGTACAGCACTCTAAGAAAAATCAGGAAAAAAGTTAGATTTTTGAACTGGCTACGGCAGCCATTTTAAATTCAGGCCTCTCAAAAGTTATGCCCACACTTTTGACAGGGGAATGGGGGCTAAATTTATTTTTCATCCCTCCAAAAAGCCAAATCTAATGACAAAAGTACCTCTGCTCTCAGTGGTCACGGAACTTATGAAAATGACCCAACTAATTACATCTTATTTCTCTTCCTCTTGTTTTTTTTTTTTTTTTTTTTTTTTTTTTTAAGTTTTTATAGGTTATATATAAAAAATTTATTTTGGTGTTGTTGCTGTTCTTAGGATATTTCATTTTGGTTGTTGGTTACTTCTCTTTTAGTTTCCTCGTTTCCTTTCCTCACTAGGCTGTTTTCCCTGTTGGAGCCCTCGGGCTTGTAGCGTCCTGCTTTTCCAACTAGTGTTGTAGCTTAGCAAGTAATAATAATAATAATAATAATAATAATAATAATAATAATAATAATTGACGGGCGTTATGTTTGCCCCATGAGATAACTGACTTTACCTTTAAGATAAGATAAAAAATGATGCTCTATTGTTTTTCCAGGCTATCGTCGTCTTCCGATAGGCAAAGAAATGTTTGAGTGTTTCTTGATTTAATTTGTATTAAAGATCTATACTATACTAAGTTTCCCCTTTCGTCGTATCTGTCAATTTATGCAAAGATTCACAAGAAACATTACATATATTTAAATATATATAATAATATTATTATTATTATTATTATTATATATATATATATATATATATATATATATATATATATATATATATATATATATACATATATATATATATATATATATATATATATATATATATATATATATATATATATATATATATTTATGAGTGTGTGTGTGTGTGTGTGTATAAATGCTACTACGGTCCGACCTAAAAAAAAAGAATAGCGCCAACCTCGAAACAGGGCACCATTTTGTATCCAGCAGCCATCAAGGAAGTCTTTCTAGAAGGCGGTTCAGCCTAATGTTCTCTCTCTCTCTCTCTCTCTCTCTCTCTCTCTCTCTCTCTCTCTCTCTCTCTCTCTCTCTCTCTCTCTCTCTCTCTCTCTCTCAATACTGATTAAAGTGTGATAAAGCAATGTAGAAAAATCTACACAAGTAGTAAGACATCTCTCTAATTTCTTATTTGTAACTAGAAAGAAATTCTATGATGCTCAAAGCAGTCATGTTTTAGGTGTCAGGGTTTTGAATGCGATTCAAGATTTTGATGAATGAATTTGAATGATGTAATGTAACTGTAAAGTCAGCATGGGGAGTGATGTCATGTCCCCATGCTGACTTTACAGTTACATTACATCATTCAAATTCATTCATCAAAATCTTGACTAGCATTCAAAGCCCTGACCATTTCCCTTTCAGATGAAAAATTTTCATATATTTTGGAAAAAAAAGCTCTATGTGAAATTTCATATCAAAGAGTGGATGGGAAAACTAGCATATATACTTCCGGGAGAATCCTTGTGAGAGCTTTCCCTAGGCTATCAGCATTAGATCTTCATTTCCCTCTTTTAATTCGATTGGATCTCTTGAGTTTGAACATTAAAAGTTGTTCACACCTACAGCAGCAATATATCGCAACGCGAATCTTTGTTGTGGCTCCTTAAAGGAAGATACCCATGAAAGGGTTCGTCCCGGTTTCTGGCGGTAATCGCATGCTAGCAGCCTTTGGTTACTATCTGGATAACGAGACTCGAAATCTCTCGCGAGGAGATTATGCATATGCAAATAGGATGACATTCAGCATCCTTATCCGTCCCAACACAGTATAGTTGACACCTAACACCTATGTTCAATGCGAAACAATTGATTCGATAGTATAAGGTGTCTTAGTGCCACGCTATATCTGTTAGGATTAGAAGATAGCTGAAGCCTGGTCTGGTAGGAGAATTTTGCAGTCCCCAAAAATAGATTGTACCTTTTTTCTTCTGATTGATGAACATAGTGATCGAAAACATAAAAATGAATCTGCATTTGGATTAAAGTACTATGCCCAGAGCATGATATGATTACTTCCTCTTAATCGTAATTGGCTTCACCTTTTTATCCAGATCTTTAATGATCCCGAGGCTATTGAAATCACGGCTATTTCTTGTGTCTGCCATTGATAGCCCATGTACTGTGGCTCTTTATCACTTATTATCCAGTTTGCTGAGAAAGTTGCTAAGTTCGTCGTCGAACCGGGTTCTTTCTTAACCACAGTCTTTCCGAACCTTTTATTGAACCCATAAGTTAGGAGTCACAATCCACAGTAGCAAATCCATAAACACTCTGCGATTGGATATCAGCCCTTTCAACATATTGGTGCTATCAAATGGGCCTGTCGAGAAAACTTGAGGACCTCCCCAGGCATCGGGGGATTAGGGAGTGTCCCCCACAACCGGCAACCCATATTCCTACTCAAGGTGGTATCTATCTGATCACCGTCTCCCAAATTGAGGAGGAGCGGTTTGTGACCATTGGAAAAGACACAAACTGTTAATGGTGCTCTATCTCTCTCTCTCTCTCTCTCTCTCTCTCTCTCTCTCTCTCTCTCTCTCTCTCTCTCTCTCTCTCTCTTTTCATGCACTAATTACATTTTCAATCAACCTACGTCGGTTTCTTTTGGAGTTAACATATATAAACAGATTAATCTATAATGAGTTCTGGTAAATAGGTATAAAATAGTAAATAAGGATCTTTGCCTATGCCTGCAAATCATTTTACTTCACTATTGTATTATTGTTCACATATGTCGTATTTAGTTACCTGGACGGGTCGTCGTGTTAGTCACACCGTAGAAGACATAAATTTTACATAAGTAATAGCTGCTGCAAGTATTCTGAATTTCTTCCATTCCTACCAATATGTTTACTTCTCGATTGCCTATATACTTGGACTAATTTCTGACATCGTGGTATGGGGTTGCTTTATTTAGAGACAGAGCTTTCCCGACAACTCGAGACTTGAAATGTGTTGAAAGCGCCTGATAAATCATTCGATACACGTTTTTTCCAATATTTAGTTTTCCAATTTTAGCATATTTATTAGTAATTGTGACTCTACGATCATTCATCCCACGAGCCAATAGCACGAGAAAGCTCAATTTGTTCATACAGCATAATTTTCAATATTCTATAAATGAATATATATATATATATATATATATATATATATATATATATATATATATATATATATATTATATTTATATATATATATATATATATATATATATATATACATATATTCATATTTATATATATATATATATATATATATATATATATATATATATATATATATAAATTTACATGAATATGGATGCACATATCTATATATGAGTGTGTATATACCCATTGTGTAAACTAAGACATTACCCCTGAAAAACTGATCGAGATCACATTGATACTTGAACTGCAGATTGGATGATTATCACTTTGGAAGTAAATACCCTCAACATTAACTCTTCCACTTACATAATCAGAATTATTATCATTAGTGGGCTGAATTCTGCTAAACTTATTGTGCAAACCTTTGCACGCTTCCTAGATGTTAAAGCAAATCCTTTCACAATATTTATCGAGTATTTTTCATGGTCATCCTCTGTCGCTACATCCTAATGCATTCTAATTATTCTCTTCATCGAATTATTCTCCTCCATTCGTTCCACATAACCAAACCATATGAAACGCTTTGATCCACTGTTCAATAAATGAGAAATGTTTCGATATATTATCAATATATGTGAAACATGGTTGAATGACTTTGTCAAGGCTAGGATAGATGAAATTACGCCCAAAACACATGCTATCTTTCATATTCTTAGAGAGGGCAATTTAGGAAGGGTTAGGCTTCTCGTTCTCAAAGGATATTATAATCTCAAGATAATAATAGGAACTAGTGTAACAAGTATTGAATATATGGAGATGAACTTTACACATAAAAAATATCTATCCAAACAGTTTATAAACCTTAGAGAACAAATACAAATATCTTTTCTGATGAGTACCGTTTGCTCATTGAGATGATCGACATTGAAAATAAGAAATTAGTTATCTGTGTATGGATGAAGCATCAAATCATGATGCTTCATCCTCTTGTGAGTTATTGGACTCACATCAGTTAATTAATAACATCAATGGTGTAACAACTCTGACTGGGCATACGTTGGATTTAGTTTTAATTGATTGAATGAATAATATTGTATCGGATATTGATATGGAAGAGAAGTGCACTATATCTTCAGTACACAAGTTTATAACTATTAGGTTACCTTTTTTAGAAACACGTAGTGCCAAAGAATATAAGCTTTAGAAATAAATCAAATTTCTCTCCTTGTGTATTTATTGATGAGGTTACAAAGAAAGTAACTGATGTCATCAGAATTTGCTGTAGTCATGGCACCCAACGTTTATTGGGCTCTATATGAGTTGATTGCCTCCTAACTGTATACAAGAGGATGAATATGATTGAATATGAGAAAATGTGCTCATTGATGTAAAAAATATATAAATATTAAGATAGATCTCATTAGTTTGATGAAAGTGCATTGGTAGAATGCAAAACTGTTAAGGAGGAAAATAGAACTGAATACTGCAGTATAAAATAAATCCAGGAAGCATCAACAGCCATAAATAAGTTATATCATCTCATAAATGGTGTAGGGTAATAGGAAATATAGATGATAAAAATGCTCCCTTGTGGATTTAGTAACCAAGAACTGGTTAATGAAATACTAGAATTCAAAAAAACATAAAAGAATTAATTGTGACTTGTAGAGTAGACTTGCAGGTAATATTCTCAAGAGAGCAAATGAAAAAAATTGTGCGAATGATCCAATACTAATATCAGAAGTAATTGAAATAGTTCTTATAGTTACACCAATTCTAAAAAGTGCTCTAGTTTATAAGTATTTAGGTTCATACAGACCTATTTCGAATCTATCCTTTATTTCAAAAGTGTTAGAACATGTAATTCTTGAACAGCTAGTTAGCCATCAAGAAAGAATCGAAGCATTACATCCAGTCAGAAAACAGATAATTATATTTTACGGTGACAACTGAATGATCAGGGTTGAATGATTTGCCTGAAATGATAGATGGAAACAAATGTGCTGCTTTTGATACAGTTGTGGATGAACTGCTACTAAATGATTTACAGCCCATTAGTATTGAAGATCAAGCTTATGAGTATCCAAATGAATACTTGGCTGACAGAAACTTCTATGTACAAATTGAAAACTCTCACTCATCAAGTAAATCATTAAGCTAAGGGTTACCTCGGGTAAGAGTACTAGGTGCAATCATTATTTGTATCTACACTATAGGTCTATCAAAATTATTACAGAGACATGAAGTGAATTTTAAACTATATGCAGATGTTACAGAATTTTACTTCTCCATAAATAATATTGATGATACAGGTGAAACTTTAAACCACATCCTTACTAGAATTCTTACTCAAACTAAATGAAAATACCACTGAATTTATGGTGGTAGGAAAAATATAACTTAAGAAACTTAGTTGGCATCCAAAAAATATCAATAACAATCTGATCCTAATATCTGGTAAAGTTTGTGACCAAAGTGTATCACTTGAGTGCAATTTGTTTCTCAGTGCTCATATATAGTAAGAATTGCTGAATATAACCTTAGAAACATTGCTTTTGTATCAGTATGAATAAATCGAAAAGTAACTTGTGATTAACTGTGTTATTTCTAGAACTGGCCACTGTAACTCCATAAATTATAATTTACCCAAAGTGCAACTTTAGAAATAACAAAACATAATAAAAAGAGGAGCAAGATTGATAAATGTTGTCCCACCACGATCTGGGATTACTTCTATGCTAATTGAATTACACTCTTCACCTCCTAAAGCCACCTCCTAAAGCCATAAATGAGTTTATGGTATATGCAAAGACTCATCAAGTTATCAGAACCAGAGGTCCAAAATATCTAAAAGAGCTGCTACATGTCGTGCATCCAACGAATCATGTCATCACGAGAATAGTTACAGATGGTTTCAAGTTATTGAAATCTAGATTTTCATTGCTGTAGAGCTTTCAAATGTACTGCCCTAAGACCATATACCAAACTCCCACTTAACATTTAAAAGACAGAAGATATTAAGGCATTCCAGAAGAAACTGAAAACTTTCTTGTTTTCTTAGTACTTCAATAATGTGTACTTGACAATTAATGTAGAATACACTATGTGATAATATGAATACCTAAGAATATATATGACAAACAGATCTTGTAGGTCCCTCGGTGTGTAGGGTTTCATTGTTTGATAGGATCAAGAAAACAGTCCTTAAATAAAAGTTAGTAAAGTATGATACTCTTTCATCACTTTCTTACACACTTCCTTTTGCACAGCAGCCACAATTAATCACAATCATTAGAGGCGGTGGTCCTGGTGGGTCATCATCAATGCAGGGACAAACCACCCCATCATTTACTTCCTATCCCTGCTCTGTGGTGGAAACATTGGGAGAACCATGTTTGTCTGCTGCCTTCCAAAGTAGCATCTGCAAATGAGCAGGTCTTATGTGGAAGTAGAGATTTTTGTCTGTTGGTGGCGGAGACATGATGTGCAATGGTTCAAAAACCCAGAGTGAGGCCATGTCAGCCTCAAAGTCCTGATTTTGTAATCATTGACGCCCATTAATTGCTGTATCATGTGGTGTGGCCCTGTGGAGGAAGTGTTGGGTCTTGGAAGAGTCAATGAAAGCAAGACTTGTATTATGTTCTGCCCTAGAGATAATCCTGGTATTTGATGATTATGCTGAATTATCAGGAAAGGCAGATGAGAGGCACCGTCGAGCTGGTGGTGGTGCAACCACTTGATAAACAAGTTCAACAAACGTAACCTATCACGTCTCCTTAGTACATTCGACCTGGGATGAGGGGTTGTCAGTTAAAAGTAACAAAGATGGCGCCTTTCTGCCTGAAGAAGCAGATGTAACTGTCATCAGTTATCTGTTTCAAGCCACCAATGCTGGCCGAGATGTGGTCCAGATTCTAAGTGACGACAGTGACATTTTTGTTCTATTAGTCTACTGATGGCAATATGTTTTACAGGATTGTTTCTCCATCCAGATGGAGAAGTGGGATGGTTTAGAGCTTGATATCAACGCTACATGTGCGACTTAGGGGACACATTACTCTCACAACTGCTTGGAGCCCATGCAATAACAGGCTGTGATACTGTGTCGCACCATTTCGGCAAGGGCAAAATTTCTGTTTTGAATACACCGAAGACATGAATCTTTCCGGGACTTTATAACATGCTAAGGGAAGAAGACGCAACTAAGGCAGATCTCATGGACGTTGGACAGTAGTTTTTTGCAGCTCTATACGGACGACCAGAAGGTACAACCATAACTCAAGCCCGTTACAATCTCTATACTCACAAGCGCGGAAAACCATTGCACATCATATCTCTGCCACCAACAAACAAAACTCTCTACGTAGCTCAATGTGAGAAATACTCATGCGTCCATCACAGAGCAGGGATGGGAAGTAAACAACGGGATGGTTTGTACCTGCATTGATGATGGCCCACCAGAACCACCGCCATTAATGAGTGTGATTAGTTGTGGTGGCCGTATAAAGGGAAAAGGATGCAAAGAAACCAGCTGTAGCTGTCACCAGGAATAATTGAGTTGTACTGTATAGTGTTTATGCACAGCAGGTGATGATTGCTGGGACCCTTTTATCAAGAACGAACACATTGAGGATAATGATGATACGGATGGGTGTGAAGATAATAAATATCCTTATTTGTATGAAGATCTGAATGTGAACGAAATGCATGTTGTAATATAAGCTCAAATAAAAATCTGCACAAGTAATCACGTGATATGCTTACAATTTTTTTTCCAATTAGGCTAGTTGCTAAAGTAAAAACTTTTCAACAATAGTGGTTCAAAATGAACCTTTACCTTGACCATTTATAACAAAAAGGATATGAGAAATGAATTCCTTGCATCAAAGTTCTATAGAAGTGTGGTATCACACATGATTTTAGTACTCTTATTCAAAACTTTACATTTTGATTATATGTAACTTTTTTTTTTAATCTGCAGATCAAATTGGAAAAGAACTAAGAAAAATTTTCAAATGTTTACATATCTACAGATCTAAATTGAATTATTTGCAAGAGTACTAAGGCTGTCTTTTTAATCATAAATGTACAATTTTGCTGAAATCATTCACCATAACTTGGTCATATTAGCACAATGCAAATACAGCGATAAATGACCTTGACCTTTAATCCCCAAAAAGATATCAGAAATGAATTTTCCGGGTCAAACTTGTATAGAAAAGTACTGTAGTATTTCACATGATTCCATTTGATTTAGATGCATTAGCTATAATCAACAATAATGATGCTAATTAGCTGAGAATAAATATTTCCTCAAAGTTCGCGCTGTGCCAACTGTGACGGTGCCGGGAGAAGGGTTGTGAACTCAAAGGCAGGATGCAATCAACTGAGTTGTTTATTAAGGAACACTACCCTTTATATACAAAACCTCAAGGCAACAGGACATAACATGTTCGAGAGACAGATAATGTCACAGAGCAAAACCGGAGACATGATCATTCAGGTTCTTTTTAGTGCGAGGGAAGAGCGCAGATACAAGCATAATATATACAAAAGGAATTATGTACAATTGTGTGACACACGGTTGGTACATGGCTCCCCCTCTAAAAATGACATACTGAACATGTTAGATAAGTGCCCTGAATCTGGAGAGGTAGCAGTAAAAACTGCCCCGATTAGCGGCAGTGAGTGGCTGTAGAAGTCGTTGGTTGGGGTGCGAGCCAGTGGTGGATGATGGGTGGCTGTGTTGTCGCTCCGGCTCGTCACGGGGTAGGCGAGTGTGTCCTACAGCATTCATAGGCGTGTGTGTCCTACGGTATTCATAGGCGTGTCCTACGGCATTCATAGGCGAGTGTGTCCTACGGCATTCATAGGCGTGTGTCCTACGGCATTCATAGGCCTACGGCATTCATAGGCGTGTGTCCTACGGCATTCATAGGCGTGTCCTACGGCATTCACGTCAGCTTCGGTTGAAGTTGAATAGGTGTCCTCTTCGTCACGAGTGGAGGCGTTGATGGAGGTTTGAAAGTCATAAAGTGGGTTCACATCACGAGGAGAGCCGTCTGCGGCAGGTTGCATGCGAGTGATACTGGTCATTTTCCCGAGGGTGAGCGAAGCCCTTTGGTCCCCCAACGGTTGTTGAGAGAGCTGAAAAGGCGTTGCTATACGGGCGGCTGGCGACGGCGAGTACTGCTGCAGAAGGTATGCGTTGACGGCGTCATAGTAATGGTGAGAGGTGTAGGGGGGATGGGGAGGCGGGAGGAGTGAGTCACTCCGGGGTCACCAATGTGACGGTACCGGGAGAAGGGTTGTGAACTCAAAGGCAGGATGCAATCAACTGAGTTGTTTATTAAGGAACACTACCCTTTATATACAAAACCTCAAGGCAACAGGACATAACATGTTCGAGAGACAGATAATGTCACAGAGCAAAACCGGAGACATGATCATTCAGGTTCTTTTTAGTGCGAGGGAAGAGCGCAGATACAAGCATAATATATACAAAAGGAATTATGTACAATTGTGTGACACACGGTTGGTACATGGCTCCCCCTCTAAAAATGACATACTGAACATGTTAGATAAGTGCCCTGAATCTGGAGAGGTAGCAGTAAAAACTGCCCCGATTAGCGGCAGTGAGTGGCTGTAGAAGTCGTTGGTTGGGGTGCGAGCCAGTGGTGGATGATGGGTGGCTGTGTTGTCGCTCCGGCTCGTCACGGGGTAGGCGAGTGTGTCCTACAGCATTCATAGGCGTGTGTGTCCTACGGTATTCATAGGCGTGTCCTACGGCATTCATAGGCGAGTGTGTCCTACGGCATTCATAGGCGTGTGTCCTACGGCATTCATAGGCCTACGGCATTCATAGGCGTGTGTCCTACGGCATTCATAGGCGTGTCCTACGGCATTCACGTCAGCTTCGGTTGAAGTTGAATAGGTGTCCTCTTCGTCACGAGTGGAGGCGTTGATGGAGGTTTGAAAGTCATAAAGTGGGTTCACATCACGAGGAGAGCCGTCTGCGGCAGGTTGCATGCGAGTGATACTGGTCATTTTCCCGAGGGTGAGCGAAGCCCTTTGGTCCCCCAACGGTTGTTGAGAGAGCTGAAAAGGCGTTGCTATACGGGCGGCTGGCGACGGCGAGTACTGCTGCAGAAGGTATGCGTTGACGGCGTCATAGTAATGGTGAGAGGTGTAGGGGGGATGGGGAGGCGGGAGGAGTGAGTCACTCCGGGGTCACCAATGTGACGGTACCGGGAGAAGGGTTGTGAACTCAAAGGCAGGATGCAATCAACTGAGTTGTTTATTAAGGAACACTACCCTTTATATACAAAACCTCAAGGCAACAGGACATAACATGTTCGAGAGACAGACAATGTCACAGAGCAAAACCGGAGACATGATCATTCAGGTTCTTTTTAGTGCGAGGGAAGAGCGCAGATACAAGCATAATATATACACACGGTTGGTACACAACAAAGCTTAAAATGATCTCAATACACATATGAACACATGTCAGTTAAAATACCTTGCATCTTTGAACATTTCCAGGTTGACATTTTGGCAACTAGACTATTTCCACTTTTTCGTCAATTATCTCTTCGTCTCTTTCATGTCCTGGAGTAGCGCTGCTCTAAAAGGAACTGAATCCGAGATCATTGTAGTTTACAAATCCTAATTCTCTGCGTAAGCCTCACAGTTCAACTTGCGTAGGCCTAGTGATAACGGCTCTGAAGAATCGTCACCAATGCTGTTCCAAGATTAGAAAGGTGAGCTTCTTGGAAGAGGGAGAAATCTTGTGAAATTAGTCATGAAATTTTGTGGAGGCATGTGAAAAATCATTCAAGTATTCAAAATTAATCTTGAAAGGTCCCATTTCAAAGAATCTTAATGTTTTAATTTATTAATGTATATTCATTCATTTTGGACTTTCTAAATATATGTTTATCATAAATTGTTACCGGTATAGCCTTCATATCAAAGTGTAACTCCGTCGCTCTACCAATGTAGTTCTTATGAAGAATCACGTAAAAAGGTGATTCAAAATACGTTTCTATATCAAACATTAAAATCATTAGAATGTAAATGCAGCTTTGTCTTACCCTGAAACCTAACGGGAGCTCAGTTTCTCCTAAAAAAAAAATTGTCAGAGGTTTACGCGATACTAAGTTATTCTATATAAATTCTAAACGTAAAGTAATATGCTCAGGGACCACACACACATGCACACACACACACACACACATATATATATATATATATATATATATATATATATGTGTGTGTATATATATGTATATATATACAGTATATATATATATATATATATATATATATATATGTATATATGTATATATATATATATGTATATACATATATATATACATATATATATATATATATATATATATATATATATATATATGTGTGTGTGTATATATATATATATACATATGTGTATATATATACAGTATATATATATATATATATATATATATATATATATATATATATATATATAATATAATATGATATGGCTCCCTTGGTCTGGGCACTAAAAATATATTATACTATGCCTCGTGACAGGGAATCAAACATCATATTATATATACTTCCACTGGCAAGTTAATCAACCTCTCGAATTCTAAACTCCTTTGTTTGCTTTTACTTTAAAACTTATACACTCTAAAACATTAATACACGAATTCTGAGACAGTTGAATAACTCCCAGACAGTAATATATAAAATCCTGAATATCCGAAGGACTCTTAAGCACAATCAAAACTAAACTGAGTAATTACTCTTTAGTATTTGTATGACTTATTGTGGTTCTTATCAGGATATGAGCACAATCTATTTCTAAATAATGATGATTGGAATAATACACTCTTTACAAAAATAAATATATTCTATATAAATTACAACACTTTGAAAGAATTTACATAATAATAAAACAAGTCACTGGAAAAAAATTAAATCTGAACAAAGCTTAGATTAGGACACAAATGTAAATTATATTAATCTAGATCTATTATATCTGATTAAACCTTAGTCTTAGAAAAGAAATAATGCAATGAAAACTATACAAAAGCTTGAAATAAATCTAAATAATACAATGTTCAAGTTTGGTGCTTAATGAAAATAGATAACCAGATCATGATACAAAATCTTAACCTTCCTACATGGCCAATTACATCCTCTTTTACAATGCCAACACTAATACAATGAATTCAAATTCACTGTTTCATCTTACATATCTTTTCAACACACAATTTGCTTTAGGGCACAGAGTCACTTAGGAGAGGACACACTAAAACATACTGAACACTTTCAACAACAATACTTGGGGCTGCATGCGAGAGGGAGAGAAGGGAAGTGGGCTGTCTTAAGGCTGCAATCTCTATCTCAATCTCTATCACCTAACCTTGGTGTCACATTTTATATGAAATTTGCTAATTCCAAAAGGTTCCAGGATTGAGGTCTAGTAGTGGGGGCTGGTCAAGGCAACAAAGCTGCCAAGTATCCTCTCTCGAACGCACTACTCACACCACACCAGGCGCCTCTCTCAGGCAGCTAGCTCCACCTACCCTTTGTCCCCTATCACCAGGCTCTTTGTGAAAGTTTTAAAGTACGTGTGTAGAATTTCCAAAGTACATGTTACTGAGCATTCTCACTCAAACAGGACGCAATACATCATAAAATATAAAAGAACATTACCTAAGCCCTTGTCCATATCTAGCACGAATCCCACTACACTATCAAATAGATTACGTAAGACTTCGTACCAAACATACGTGAAATAAAACTTTAATTCTTAAAAATAACGTAAATTCACGTATATTAACTTGAATAAGGGATAAAATGAATTCAACAACAAAGGTCTTATGTAATTTACATGAAATAATTACACCTACATGAAAAGAGCTAACTTTAAGAGCTGGTTATAATCTCTTCAATGCACAAATGAATATAAACAAAATCATGAATAAACTATTGTATTCACTCTACAATAGACCAGCTTCGTAAGAATATATATATATATATATATATATATATATATATATATATATATATATATATATATATATATATATATGTGTGTGTATATATATATATATATATATATATATATATATATATATATATATATATATATATATATCATCAGCCATTACTATTCCACTACAGAATAAAGGCTTCAGAAATGTCCTTCTACTCATGCCTGTTTATGGTCTTTCTATGCTAGTTTATACCGCTCACTTCCTTAGTTCGTCAATCCATCGTCTTCTTTTCCTTCCTCTGAGTCATTTACAGTCTCTAGGGACACAATCTGTTATTCTTAATGTCCATCTTATATCTGTCATTTTCATTTTATGTCCTGCCCATGTCCATTTATTTTCTTAACATGGTAAAATATCTCGAATCCATGTTGGTCTTTTTTATGTCTCTTAGTGTTAACCCTATCGTTATTCTTTCCATAGCTATTTGAGTTTTAAGTTGCTTATGTTCTGAGGATTTAGTAAGGCTCCAAGTTTCTGATGCATAAGTTAATACTGGTAGGACCATCTGATTAAATACTTTTTTTTTTTTTGAGAAAGTAGTATTTTACGTTTCATAATTTCATTTTGTTAACCAAAAGCTCTCCATCCCATGCTTATCCTTATTCTAATTTCGATCTTATGTCCTGGGGAAATACTCACTGTCTGTCCTAAGCACGTATATTTATTGTTGTCACTACATTGTCATTGAACATTATCTTAGTTTTACTTGAATTAATTTTCAGTTTAACATTTCTGATTTGTCTACTCAAATCTTTTATTATTCTATTTTGCAACTAATCACATGATCCACTAAATAGAACTATGTCATTTGCAAATCTTAAGTTGTTAAGGTATTCCCCATTAATATTTATTTCCACATTTACTGGTCTAATTTTTCTAAACTTCCTCTAGACATGCTGTGAATAATTTATAAGAGATGGTATCTCCCTGTCTATCTCATTTCTCAATCGGAATGATCTCACCATCTTTAAGTAGCTTTAGGATTGCTATACTAATATAAAATTCATCTGCAGTATTCCTTTTCATTGAAGGACTTTCATTAATGCTGAAGTTTTCAGAGAATCAAAAGCTCTCTCATAGGCTATAAATACTATAAATACGATAAGTAAACGCTGTTGACTTTTTTTCATTAGCTGGTTAATTACATAATATGGTCAGTTGTTGAATACCCATTTCTGAAGCCTGTATTCTCTCTCGGTGGATTATGATCTTTGTAAATATCTCTTTGCACCTTATTCAAAGTCTTCTTTTCATCATTTTAATGCTTCTTCCTTTCTTTAGTGTTTCATCATTTTTAGTCTGATTGTGGTTATGAATGCCTTGGATTTTTAGTTTCTTTATTGGTTTGGATACTTCTGCTAATTCTTGTATCTCTTAGACTTTATCATGTTGTGGCGGGATGTTGCAAGGACAACCCCCACACCCTTGATCACCCTAACAGACAATTGTCTCCTCAACACAAACTTTCCCCTTACTTTATCATAAACTGGACTCTTTGACAAAAGGACACAAAAAAACAAAACATATCCATATAACTATATTTCTTACAAACTAAACTTCCAAAACTGATAAAAAACTTGAACACCATTCATATAAACCCCCCCCCCCAAAAAAAAAATACCACCCTAACAACCTTAAATTTACACCGCACACCAACACCCAAAATTTGTATGTTTTTATATTTTGACACCAACAATGTTGTTCACAAACTGCCGAACTGTCTCACGACACAACCACAGCTTTGTGGTTATCAATAAACTGTGTGGCAATTTGCCACCACTGCCTCCCTAATTGGGGTCCTGGATGTCATCATCATCATTATCATCATCAAGAACAGCAATAGAAAGTTCATCCAGTCCTGGTCATCAACATTTATCTAAATCCAAAGAGCAAATCCAAAGAGCAGTCCAAATATGATCGTAATTTAGGCCAGGTCATCAACGGTTGGGCAACAATCAAACTAAGTTTTCTCCAAAGGAGGAATCACGGCCTAGAATATAAACCAATCACTTCCACGCTGGTAATAAAGAATGATAATAAAATAGTAAATCCAGCAATCACACACACAACCGCCTTTATCAGCAGTCAAACATTCACCACTGTCGTAACCTAACTAAAAACATAAACAAACAATCTCATTTAAACCAACTGTCTTTCTCACCACAAACAATCGATACACTAACTACCTCTCTCTCTCTCTCTCTCTCTCTCTCTCTCTCTCTCTCTCTCTCTCTCTCTCTCTCTCTCTCTCTCTCTCAGGATTTGGCAAAAACAAAAATAAAAATAAAACAAAAATAAATCCTCCACACTATTCTTCAATCTTTTTTTTTTCTTTTTTTCAGAAACCTTTCCACCTCTCTTTTGTGTTGATTGCAATATTTTTTTTTTTATCTTTTTAAATTACTGTTCCTTTCCTCTTTGCTCGTTTACATTTCATCATGTAGATAGGTACAAAGTCTTTATTGCTGAAATAAACTTTTCTTATTAGAGGAGTTTTTATTTCCTTCCTTAAAATCAGTTTTCCCCTTTTTTCCTTAGATCTAATCAATATTTTGCCGCCGAGGTCACTTGACTTTAACTTGTTTAACAATGTTAAATCTTTAACTATATTAACTTTTTCACAGCACATCAAATTAATAATAATTGAAAAAAAAAAAAAGTCATATTTTGATGTAGGTCTTTGTGAAGTGCTGAGAGACAGATGACTACGAAACTCAATTTCGAATTTTGAAGGATTATTCAAGACATAGTTTCAGATATAAAAGTTAATAAACAGGAACATGCCTTCTGATGGTATTCGGTCTTCCAAGGTTTTCTTGTTATTCAGTATGTCAGCAGTAGAAATTCAGCAGTATCACAAGAGAAATGATAAAAAAAAAGATAAGTAGGTCAAGTGTGCTCCAGTGTGGCAACACATTTTCTTTATACACCAGCGATCAATCCTCCCGAACGTTTCTATAGGTTTAGAAATGTCCAGGGCCAACATCACGCAACACAAAACGCACGCCAGGCCAGCAGCAACGCAGAAGTAGTCATGAGAAATAACCAGAAATTCTTTGAGTCACAAGTCGCGACAAAGTTTCATTCTTTACATAAACATTTATTATGTAAAAATAAGCCTTTTTACAGGTTTTATAAAATAATATACATACATCTAATATATATATATATATATATATATATATATATATATATATATATATATATATATATATATATATATATACATATACATATATATATATATATATATATATATATATATATATATATATATATATATATATATATATATATATATATGTATATATATATATATATATATATATATATATATATATATATATATATATATATATGTGTGTGTGTGTGTGTGTGTGTGTGCGTGTGTGTCTATATAATTATATATATATACTGTATATATATATATATATATATATATATATATATATTTATATATATATATATATGTGTGTGTGTGTGTGTGTGTGTGTATACCACATCCCCCTGACTAGCGATAAGTTGGGGGTTTATTAACCAACAACTTTACACAAGCAAAATAATCTGACCATAAAGATTAGCAATGTAATAATTTCATTACAATTAAATGAAATACGAATTTGTATCACAAACTTCAAGTAAGAATTCAAAATGTACAGAGTTGATAAACAGTCACAAAAAAACCATTACAAAGAAAACTAATAGGTATTTTTTTCTTAACAGGTATCAGAATTCACAAATAATATTTAACAATGCCTCCTTTCAGCCAGGGTTTAAAATCATCTTAAAGGACATGACAAAATAATTCCTCCAATTCAAATATAGTCTTCGTGGGACTTAAGAACAAATCTGATGGGACTTCTCATTAGCTTGACACACAGGATAAGTACATCAAAACTGAGTCACATTATGCCCTTAAAAATTTTTGATATCATAACTCAAAATTTTACTTACTCCAAAAGGATCAGTTACAGGTTCTTCATGAGTGAGACTGAGAACGTCTACATTATGATTTTCAGGAATAACAACCTGAACAATAGCATAGTCTGACTTCTGATCTACCAGTTATCTCTGACACATGACTGGAATGGGACGAATCACTATCAAATTGATCAAACAAAACTATCTCAGACAAGTTACCATCATCATCAGAAGAGACATCTTTATAAGCAAAGTTATCTTCAGAGGACCAGTCAATAAAACTTTCAACAACTGCTTCGTCACAAACTAATGTGTAATTACAAGATAGGTTAGCAGAACAGTCAAAAGACATGACATCATGAACAAAAATGTCTTCCTGAGACAGGTTGGTAGAACAGTTGACACTAACATTATCAGGAGCTAATATATCGTTACCAGACATGTTGGCAGAACAATCAAAAGTTGAACAAGTATCAAGTAACAAGTTTCACTAGATAGGCTAGTAGAACAATAATTAGCGGTTTCAGTATAACAAACCGCTGAATCTTCACAAGGCAAATCAGTAGAACAAATAACAACAGAGCCATTATAACGAACCAACACATCATTGCCAGACGTGCAGGTACAACTCTGAGTATTCAAATGGGTCTTAGCACTCATAGAAATAGAGTACACAAATCAGGACTGATAACATCCAACTCCTGATCAAGAACTGGCTCTTTACCACTCTTCGGTAGGGCATCATCTCTCTCATCTATTAAGCGCTAAGCAAAAACTTGATGCCATTAATAGGCAACTTGGAAACCCCACCAGCAACAAC
>NC_090729.1:102166539-102184039 GCF_036898095.1 Palaemon carinicauda
AAGGGTATTTTTAAAAATACTCACTACGTTTACAAAAACTGTCACATCAAAACTCTGGGATCTTACTGAATACTTTTAAAACAATACACTGAGTTGCATATGAGAGACAGAGAGAGAGAGGGATTCTCTATCTAATCTATACAACCCTGGGGTTGCCTTTATATGAGACAACTATTTCCAGAAGATTCCAGGTCTGAGCGCGATCTGGAAGCATGCGGGATTGCCCTAACAGCGACGCCAGAGTTACCAACTATCATGTATCAAACAGGAGAACTAACTCCAGTCTACAGCAACCCTCCCCAACCAGCTCCGCCTACTTACTGTTCTCACAAATAAAAAAAAAATAACATTTAACGCTAGGATTTTTGGGAATATTCAAAAGCACATGACACAAATATAAGAATTACGTATTTTCTCTCAAACATGACGTAATACCTCATAGAAATATAAAAAAAAAAAAACATTTACATAAGCCCTTGTTCTTATCTCGTATGGTCACATAACACTCTCAAACGGATTACGAAAGACTTTGTGACAAAAATACAGGAAATAAAAAGTTAATTATTAAAAATAACGTAAATTTACACGTAATTTACATACAAATCCTAAATCTACACGAGAGGAACTCATCTTAAGAGCTGGCTAACCTCTTCAATATACATATGAAATCATAAATAAAATCATGAATAAACTACTGTACTTAGTCTACACTAGACCAGTTGTGTAAGAATATATATATATATATATATATATATATATATATATATATATATATATATATATATATATATGTATATATATATATATATATATATATATATATATATATATATATATATATATATATATATATATATATACATATATATATATATATATATATATATATATATATATATATATATATATATATATATATATATATGTATATAATGTATATGGAATGGTCCCAAAAACACATAAAAATGTAAAAAAAATTTGGGATACGTTTTGAACAATTCTATGTTCATTATCAACATGTAAATATAGAAAAACATTAAACTAAAAAATTTACATAAATGTATCTTAAAACAGAGTTAAGAGCACTTCAAAATTTTGCACAGAAATTAAAGTAAATGTTACATAAAACTTACAGAAAAACCGAGGGCCAGTGATTAAAAAATTATTGAAAGGAGAAAGAGAATAGCGAATGACCCAGGCACCTCAGCAACCTATGATTCCAGTTCTACCAGATAGAGAGGGAAGCAGAAACGTTAGATTCCAAAGACAAAACAAGCATTTTGATGTATAAGGACTCAGCGGTACTCAGGAAATCCCTTTTGTTGTTCCACTAATAACAGAAATAAAATATTTCACCTCAATTTTGCATATAGAGACAGGTTTACTCATTTCTTTACATGTTCTAAAATTGTATCCCATATGGTTACAATATATTATCATCTGCAGTAACCTTTGGCAAGATCCAACATAGATATATGACACCATGTGCCTCTTTCAAGCTGCCTGTAGTTACAGGGACCAGTTTTGTGGGTCTTATGATAAGAAAGAAACGCTATGTAGGTCATTGGTGCTTAAAGTACTTTGAAGTCTTGAGCAGTATTCTCAAAGTTGTTAGATACCATCATAAGAATTTCTTGATAACATGTCACACTGGTTCAGAGGAATTCAGTTGGCATCAAACAAAGTGCAGTATAAAATTTCTGTTTTGTATGAAAAAGATTATGAAATATTATATTTAGTTTGAGTCCTAGGTTAGTAAGTTTCCCAGGAAGTGAAGTAATCCAAGATGTAAAATAAATGGCCATGAATACTAAAATTTGTTACATCCTATGCGTTAACTGGCTTTGTTCGGTCTTTCTCATTGCAGACTATATTAACTTGTTGCATACAAGGCTTAAGATATTATTAGAAATGTCAGGTGTAGTAAAGAAATAATCATTTATATGTTCAAACGATATCCTATCGTGTATTGTTGTATATTATTTATGAAAGATATCTTAAATATGTAGGAAGTGTAAACCGTGTCAGAAATTTTGGATATAATCAACAGGGATTCTCGGATGTACATTTTTCACTTTTGCATCATCATTATTTCTTCAAACATCAATATTATTATGGCACTTCCTTTGTATGTACAAGAAGTATTAATAATATAAATATTAGGTAATAAAGTATTATTGGAGTTATCTTACTATTAAATGACGCAAAGATAAATTTCTGTGTCGTATGGGAAATCTTATTGCCAGGTGACATTTCTCCTTTAACAGATTTCGTCAAGGTCGTAATCAATAGATATGCAAGTGTTAGATTTTAGATTTAACTGATTGCATTGTCAAGTCAGCATGATTAAAAAACCTCAGAAATGTCTAAGACAAGTATCTAATTTCTCAGCCAATACAAAATGTCCACCAACAGATCATTACTTATAGATATGCGGATGAATTTGACATACTCTACAACGAAATCCAAACTCAATACCTATCCTTTCTATCTAGATAGCTAAGGCGTTTCTGAACCACAAGTTCTCCAGGGATAACTCATCTACTGTAGGAATTAGTGAAATAATTGTTATTTATTGGGCACTTACGACAAGTGACATAAAAGATAGGGTTGACAGATAGGCTTTTGTAATAATTATAGAGTATTGCACTTATATCAGCAAGAAACGAAATACTGTAGTTGCTGTTTTAATCCTATTCCTGTGGTGTACTTGAATAGCTAAGAAGTGCGTCAGTAGAACCTTTAGATTTATTATTGTTGATCATATGACAATAGCTTGGCCAGGGCACCAGCCACCCGTTGAGATACTACCACTAGAGAGTTATTGGGTTCTTTGACTGGCCAAACGGTACAATATTGGATCTTTCTCTCTGGTTCGGTTCATTTACCCTTTGCTTATTCTTTACATATTCTACTCTGTTCTCATACACCTGACAACACTAAGGTTACCAAATAATTCTTCTCTCATGGGGTAACTAATGCATTGTAATTGTTCAGTGGCTAGTTTCCTCTTGGTAAGGGTAGAAGAGACTTTAGCTGTGGTAAGCAGCTCTTCTAGGAGAAGGACACTCCAAAATCAAACCATTGTTCTCTAGTCTTGGGTAGTGCCATCGCCTCTGTACCATGGCCATCCACTGTCTTGAGTTAGAGTTCTCTTGCTTGACGGTACACTCGGGCACACTATTCTATCTTATCCCTCATATTTTGCTAAAGTTTTTATAGTTTATGTATGAAATATTTATTTTAATGTTGTTACTGTTTCTAAAATATTTCACTTCAATTGCCAATTACTTCTCTTATTTTCTTGTTTCCTTTTCTCATTGGGCTTTTTTCCCTGATGGAGCCCCTGCGCTTATAGCATCTTGATTTTCCAACAAGGGTCTTAGCTTGGCGAGTAATAATAATAATAATAATAATAATAATTATTATTATTATTATTATTATTATTATTATTATTATTATTGGTAGTAGTAGTAGTAGTAGTAGTAGTAGTAGTAGTAGTGTTGAATTACAATACATACATATTTCCCTAACATTCTACTTCGCAGATATTCAAAGATATCCCCCTACCTAATTCGAAATGTATTATCACACGAACCATGTCCAGTATTTTCAGCAGTCTTCTCCAAATCTCTTAGATATAGCAGCAATAAAATAGAAATTAAAAAATAGAAAATACGATAAAATCAAACATCTGCATCATACTGGCAGCAATTAAGTGTAATCGATATCCTCTAATGTTTGGCGTTTCACTGTTCACCGAGTGATTTTTTTTCCAGCATCACTTTAGTCTATGTGTCACTATTCGTATTCCTTTGTATCTATTGGCCTGGCTCTTTTCTTCATATGAGTTCGGTGGTTGAAACACCTACCTGTGTAAATTTTTATTTTATTTCCAACATAAATTTTTTAGCACTGTGTTTTTCATTATTTCATTTACCTTTCCTTCTTAGTTTTTCTACATTTTACTGCGCTGTTATCTTCCTTGAATTTCATATCACTACTTGTATTTTTATTGTTATTCTTAATAATATCATCATTAAACGACGATGCATCGTACAGTGAATACAATCAAATAACTTTTTTTTAAACCATTTTTATCCGTTGGTATTTATTACATCCGTCTAATCATTAACATTAGTAGTGGCAGTAGTAGAAGGAAAAGCAGGACTTTAATTTAGCGGTTTAATTTCTAAGGTATATATAAGAATACATATATATATATATATATATATATATATATATATATATATATATATATATACAGTATATATATATATATATACAGTATATATATATATATATATATATATATATATATATATATATATATATATATATATATACACACACATATATATATACACACACACACACACATATATATATATATATATATATATATATATATATATATATATATATATATATATATATATATATATATATATGTATATATATATGTATATATATATATATATATATATATATATATATATATATATATATGTATATATATAAATATATATATTCATATAAATATATATATATATATATATATATATATATATATATATATATAGAATAGCCTATATGATGTTTATTTTTATTTTCTAATGTGGTGTTACTTTTTCTTTCAAGGTTATTCAACCTCATGTTATTTGGAGCAGGTGACACAACCTGGCCGCCATTTTTCCTTTTATATTGGAAGTTGAGAAACGCATATATTTAAAACATTTGAAGGAATCACAGTCATGCCTTTAAATTTGTCACACAGATCTCTTATGTTTGCCTTCGGTTTTGTTGCTCAGAATTTTGATGAGTTGCGCGTCCTTCCCGCCATCATATTCACGGTTAAAACCTTTCAACATTATACCCGTAGAAGAGCTAAATGGATTTATTGGAAACTTGATACGTATGCTAATTTGATTAGTCTCTCCAAAAAGTTGTAACTGGTTCTTTGATTTACATGCGAATTATGCCGTAGCTGACTATTGAAATTACGAAGTATATAATGATGTTTTTAAACTATTCTTTTATCGGAATTTAATGTTTAGAACAGGTCTAGCATGGTTGTGAGCACAAGTAGATCGGAAAAGACCAACTTTTGTTAAAATACTATCGCCACAATATTAAGTGAAATAAATATCAGAAACCAATGTAGCCTACCGATGCACAGTATTACAGAACAGTGATTCTTCAGAACCATATGACCGAACTTTTACAATGCTTCTTTTTCTCATAGCCCTCTCAGAATTTTGTTTCAACAGCTTCAATCTTGATATCTAAGAAACTGTTGGCCTCTCTTTATATCTCTTATCATTTTATTGTAAATTCAGTTTAGCCACAATGGGTAAAACTGACTAAACTCGTAATATTTTGCATAGTGGTAAAAGATCAAAAGTCAAAAAGGTCATCTTTAAGTGATATAACCTGACTACCAATTTGGATTTAATGTTAAAATTCTATGTAGCCATATCTTTAAAGTGTATCAAATAATGACTGAAAAACTGCTCAAGTAAGTAACTTAGGTAGTAGGTTGGATGGGGCACCAGTCACCCGTCAAGATAATACCAGAGATCCAATAACTCTCTAGCGGCTAGAGAGTTATTGGGCCCTGTGACCACAGACAGATAGTACTACATTGGATCCCTCTTTCTGGTTACGGCTCATTTTTATTTTGCCTACACATACAAAGAATAGCCTCACATTCACAAACAAAATATTCTTTCTCGCTCAAGTGGTTAACTATTGCACTGTAATTGTTCTGTGGCTACTTTCCTCTTGGTAAAGGTAGAAGAGACTTTAGCTATGGTAAGCAACTTTATTAGACGGAGACTTTAGGTCAAACCATTGTTCTCTAGTCTTGGGTAGTGCCATAGCCTCTGGATAATGGTCTTTCAATGCCTTGAGGTAAAATTCTCTTGCTTGGGGGTACACTCGATCACATTATTCTATCTTATTTCTCTTCCTCTTTTTTGAATTTTTAATAGTTTATATATGAAATATCTATTTTAATGTTACTGATTATAAAAAGAAAAGATATTTTAATTGTTCATTAATTTTCTTGTAATTTACTTATTTCTTTGTTTCCTTTTCTATCTGGAATGTTTTCTTTGAGAAAATTTTCAAATAATTTTACAGTTTTAAACCACATCTTTTGTAAATAAGTACTATCAATCATATATATATATATATATATATATATATATATATATATATATATATATATATATATATATATGTATATATACATATATATATTATATATATATTTGTATATATATATATATATATATATATATATATATATATATATATATGTATATATGTGTTAGGGCTGGTGAATTACATAAACTACCAAGTTTCTTTTTTCATAAATCTATTCTAAACGAAAATTAATACCCGAGCTCTAAGAAAATTATGCAACTCCTAGACGGTAATATATAAAAACTAATAATATCAAAAGGTCTCTTACTTAACACCCAAAGCAAAACTGGGTGATTATTTAATAACTATTAAAAAATAATTCCTTACATTGGTTCTAGTCATGGATTACGAGCAAATACTGTTGAG
The DNA here is from genome assembly GCF_036898095.1 of Palaemon carinicauda. NCBI lineage: Eukaryota > Metazoa > Arthropoda > Malacostraca > Decapoda > Palaemonidae > Palaemon > Palaemon carinicauda. Next base: position 102,173,116 of record NC_090729.1, read on the forward strand.
AAATACTGGTGATCGAAATAAGACACTCTTTACAGAAAATAAATATATTCTATAAAAAGTTACAACAATAATACCCAAAACAATGACACCAAAATTAAATTACTCGAAATAATAAATCTGAACAAAACCTTAGAAAGACACTGAAAAAATCATGCAATCACTTGTTTCACTGGAAATTAATTTATGAAAATATTTAATTTTGATAACAAATGTAAATAGTTAACACTTTAATACTCTTATAATTAAACACTAAATGAAATTTACATAAATGTAACTATTAAACTTACATCTTTGGATCACAAGAGTTTCCGAGCAGATAAGCAAAATAAGTACACTTCACTGTTAACCTAAATCTCACAGGGCCAGTTGAAAAAAAATTACGTTAAACAAGCAGTTATATTAGTACAATATACTTGAAATTTCATTAAATGGATTTGTCAACTTTTGAACACACTACATACGATGTATGCTAGATAGAAAGTTAATCACATTTGAGAGGGCACACACTTGAAGCACGTGAGAGGAGAGCAGGTGAACTTGGCTCTTTCAAAGAGACAGGCTGAATCTCTTCTGCTGCTTACGCATTCCTAGGGGCATATATTTATTGACTTAATATTTCTAGATGATTCTAGTACATCATTCTCGTAGCTTGAGGGAAAGGCCTAGCGTCATAAGGTTATGAACGTAGAAAATTGAACAGGGGAGCAAACATTGTTTGCAAGGTAGCCCTCTCTCAGCTAACTCCACCTACCTCCTTCATTGAATCAATAAAAGAAAAGAATAAATCTATTTCAAAAAATTTCCTGCACATTCTAACCACGAGGAAAATATAAGAATTTTGTAATCTCTCGTATTCATACCTCGTGTGGTTCGTACAGTATACCTAAACGAGATTACAAAATACTTTGTAACAAAATATGTGAAATAAATACAGTTAATTCTTGAAAATAACATAAATTTACATATACTGACTTGAATAAAAAATACAATTGAATTAATGACCAAAGTCTTATGTAATTTGCATACCTTACTAAAATCTGAATGAATGAGACCCACCTCACGACCTGGCATTATATCTCTTAAATACAAAAATAAAATACACGAATGGAATATTTACTCTGTACTAGACCAGCTTCGTAAGAATATATATATATATATATATATATATATATATATATATATATATATATATATACATATATATATATATATATATGTGTGTGTTATATATATATGCATATATATATATATATATATATATATATATATATATATATGTATATATATATATATATATATATATGTATATATATATTTATATATATACATATATATATATATATATATATATATATATATATATATATATATATATATATATGTATATATGTATATATATATATATATATATATACATATATATATTTATATATATGTATATATATGTATATATATATATGTATGTATATATATATATATATATATATATATATATATATATATATATATATAGCTATATATATATATATATATATATATATATATATATATATATATATGAGTGATTGGACTCACTTTCAAAAGATGTACCTGAGGACTTTTATTACTTGGAAAAACACTTATGATCAGTCTTCTTATAAGCTTTATATCTATAAAAGTCCTCAGTTAGTCAAAGGTTTTTATATCTATATAAATTTTTGTTCTATTTTATTCTGTTTAACATTTTTACGTATTTTAAGCAAAAAATGTGAGATCAACTTAATTTCTAATGTAAACATAATTTCATGGGTTTATGTAATCCTGGTGATGGAAATAGATATCCAAAATATTGGTTTATAGAATAAAGATGAGAGCCAATTCGAAGTCTTCTTGCTAACCTTTTCAGAATCATTATTTTATATATATATATATATATATATATATATATATATATATATATATATATATATATATATATATATATACTTATATATATATGTATATATATATATATATATATATATATATATATATATATATGCATATATATATATATATATATATATATATATATATTATATATATATGCATATTTATATATATATATATATATATATATATATATATATATATATATATATATATATATATATATATATATATATATGTGTGTGTGTGTGTGTGTGTGTGTGTGGTTGTATATGTGTACACGTGTGTAATGTAATCGTTACATATACATGATCACCAAAGCATAAGCCTTTTGTGAAAATTCACATAAATTTTTATGTTGATTTCCCACGAAACACAGAAGCAAAGTTAAACTCCTCATAAAAAGGATCTTACTTTAGTGACGAATTCACAGCCAAGTAGAGAAGGACCACTTGAACAGGATTACTAAACCAGCCAACCGTACCAGTTAAAACAGCATCACCCTATGGCCATAAGACGAAGGAGAGTGTCAGGGCGAACGCGCGCTGTATCTGCTAATGAGTTTTATCGTAGGCCGATCTTACTAAGCTCTCTCTCTCTCTCTCTCTCTCTCTCTCTCTCTCTCTCTCTCTCTCTCTCTCTCTCTCTCTCTCACATATAACCTTCTAGGACGGTAAAATTGGGAGAGAAAAGGATGTTTGAGGATCTTCGGGATAGTACCGATCCACCTGTCATTGAAAAGACAAGTCATGCTTTGGATGGAATGCATTTGTAGAATGAAAATTAATTTAACAAAGAATGAAACACTACAGCTATTCCTAATCAGGAAGTATAATATTTTTAAAGCGTGAGAGTATGTTACTGACATGACTCTCAAAATAATATACGAGTAAAATCGAGAAGACAATTGTCCAAAATGGAAAGAAAGTGTATGACTAATTCATCATGTGTGTGTGTGTGTGTGTGTGTGTGTGTGTGTTTCTGTAAAAAAAAAGAAATTACTTTCCTGCTAATGACTGCTTAGTAGAAGGTTAAAGGTCAAATCGACAACCAAGTTAATTTTGGGATAAATTCTAGTATTATGTGAACTAATGATATTTGAAACACAATGATGATAAAACTAGTTGATCATAGAGGCAGAAATAAGGTTAAGGAAAACATACAAACAGCTTCATGAAGGATATGCTCACCGAAAAGAAAAGAAAAAAAGTGGGAAAAACAGTTTTCTATTGGAAATTGTTTCACGAATATATCTTTAGTGGAATATCTGATCTTAATGCTTATTTATATATATATATATATATATATATATATATATATATATATATATATATATATATATATATATATATATAAAATCAAATCACGCATTGATCTTCATTTCATGGGTGAAAGACCCAATGAGAACAGAAAAAACAAAATACCTCTTCAAGAATTTAGCCTAAAGTCATTTTATTTGTACTTTACACCTACTCCAAACGCACTTTATATCTTTTTATTGATATATCCGAGTTTCAAACCCATATCCATTTTTCATTGATTAAACCTCAGAAATGGAACGCCCTTATTTTTCATTGAAGCAATTAATCGTATTTTCCAGAGCGATATCTGGCAATCACGAATATCGGCAGAGGAATTGGCTCAAAATTCTTATTTTGGTTTTCCATGAAACAGATTTAGGTTTGGAGTAGCAGCGTACTCGTCGAGCGTGTATGTTTTCAAGCGAAGAGTTTTTTTATCTATATAAATACTCTTAATTCTTGATAACTATGAGAATGCTCCTGCCTCAGCACCCTAGCCAGAGGAAAATGCTAAACATGAATTTTCTTGTGAGTCGATTAAACCCATTATAGCAAGAAAGGTATGTTGTGAAGAAATGCTGGAAAAGGGGAGTGAATAGGAAAACAGAAAACTATGAAAGTAGATATCGGTCAAGAAGTACTACAATATACGACAATGATGAAGAGAAATGAAAGGGAATCATTTGAAGCAATGAAGATTTTAGGCGATGTCGAAGGGGCCAGGATTTCCTGTTATCTTCCGAAGGCTCCTTTTCGCTCTCATCCTTTCCTATCTCCCTCCTTCAATCCTTTTTAAGTTCTAAGAGCTACCGTGGGGGGGAGAAGATCACCGTGTCACCAGCCTCTGTGTTTGTCGTTCAATCCACGGTATCATATCGGGTCTCCAAATCCAGCCTTGTAGCTGGTGTTACACTCACACAAGTCACAACAAACCATCCATCAACAACCATTTCCACAGATAAGGTGCAGAACCGACCATCGAGCTTTTGAGGCGCACCGGGCACACCTCCAAGAAGGGCAGTTTTCGCTCTTTTGCCCTCATGACTTATTGGTCAAAGACGGGCCAGCGGGAGTGGGCGCAGGTTAAGCACTATGTGTCGCCGTAATCTCGGTGGTAAATTAATGGTGTGGTCGTCCCGGGATGCGGTCAGGAGCCACTCTCCCTGTACGCCAAACACAAATAATCAATTAGACGACCAAACTCTGATAAGTTTATCGCAACACCTCAACCTTTTTATATCGGCCGGATCTCCATTCCTCTGTATCCCCTAGAAGGATATTTCGAACAAATATTAACCTCTAAAGACGTTCTCAAGAAGGCCCAATGGGACGACTCACAGACCTCTTGAGGCTTTGGACTTTACGATCATTTCAGTCCAGGTTGTAATGAGTGTTAATGAGTCTTAGCCAGATCCTCAACACCTCACACTCTCCAGGCCTGCCAACACAAGACGCTATCGGACATTTATCAGGGTGGATGCTCAAGAGGGCTAAGAAAGTTACAGGGGACAGAGGACGACCAACGGGGAGGCAGGGGGGGGGGGGCAGATGCGGCAAGGCACTTGTCAGGCCCCCTTTCGCTATTCTGTCCTCTCTCGCAGTTTCCAAGCATTTCCATACATTTCTTATGGGAGTCCATCCTATAACAGAACATTCTCTCTCTCTCTCTCTCTCTCCTCTCTCTCTCTCTCTCTCTCTCTCTCTCTCTCTCTACATTCCTACAACCATCACGGCGTGCATATTAAGCACTCAGGTAAACATTTATAACGAACTATAAAAGCCAATGATTAAAACCGCACAGGTTTAATAGTTTTATCGTTTTCCATCTTTCTGATAACGTACAACACCAAACCAGCAGCGATTGGCAACTGCAAATGTTATGAGTGTAAATGGCTATGATCTTTGTAAATGAAATGATGTTTAGAAAAGAGTTATTGCAGAAAATAATTGGGTCAATTTACCGGTGTCACATTGCAACGATTTTCCTTTGCAAACAACCATCACTGATATTAACATCAGAATATACTTCTTTCCTTTTCATACTGAGAATAGATAATATAACAGACAGATTTTAAGAGATAACATATTGGATATTCAATCATATAACTATAAATTATAAAGAGAGAGAGAGAGAGAGAGAGAGAGAGAGAGAGAGAGAGAGAGAGAGAGAGAGAGAGAGAGAGAGAGGGGGGGGGGAGGAGGGAGGAAAACATAGGATAAGATCCTTAAAGTTGTACTCTTTCATAGTGCTGGAAAAAAGTCCTTTGAAACAAGGTCAAATCTTTATATAAAAAACACTTAAGCCTGTTCTTGCAAAAGTCTATTGGAATAGGGAAAAACCCTAAGACAGAAAAAGTAAACAAATAATGATAATAATAATAATAATAATAATAATAATAATAATAATAATAATAATAATAATAATAATAATAATAATAATAATAATAATAATAATAATGTCCATGGTAATATATAAATAGAGAATGCAGCCAATCGAGAAAGGATGAAAATATAATAAACACAGTAATAACAGTGAAAATTAATACATCAAGAACAAGCGATTTTGGAGACATCTTTGAGTAAAGTACTAATTAATGAAAACGATAAGAAAGGAGAACAATTACAGTAAAGGAAGAGGCATGACAATAAAGAAACACTTAAGATAGATAACCAGTGCCAACTCACAAATATCGAGGATCATATAGATTCAACAAGTCATAGATATGGCCAGAAACAGTTACCATTCTTTAATAGGGCATATAAAGCTGTCACTATAAAATCAGAAATAGGTGTTGCGATTGCAATAATAGTAATAATAAATTGCTAAGGTGGTAAAATATAATCAGAAAACCAGATCAGTTATTGGGGCCACACAATCTCGTGATAACTTACAAATAACGTTGCTCTTACCAAGATTAACATAACGGAATAAGAAGAACAAGAAAGTAAATATAGGATGCCAAAAACCACGCCTTGAGATACAAATTTCTAACTTTACCCTTTTTTTCCAGAACTTTTATATTCGTCTGTCTTAAGTAGATTAAGCAACTTGAATTGGGAACCAGAAAGAAATGGAAGCCTAATCTATTGCTTTGAGATAATGAGAAGGATCTGCTATTGTTGGTGGCGTAGCAACATTGAGACTTAGCTGAATGTGGAAGAAGATATGGTGAACATAAGGAAATTAGCAAGAACTAATGGAAATCGCACTCTCGAAATAACCATTGTGAGAAAGATGGGATAACAAAATATCTTCTAACGATGATAAAAATTATAATAAGGGTTGTTTGAAAATATGTTCGATAAAAAAGACCAAACTCCTAGCAGATTCCCAATTATTTCCTAGACTGGATAAACATTACCAATCATTTCAGATATCTTCATAGCTGTATAGCCAGCCATGATCTCTATAATACACCTGACAAGGAGTTGTGATACTCTATTATTTCTGCTTTCGTCGCTTGTAGTGTAAAAGCCTTTCACAGAGATAGATCGAGATTATTACCAGAAATGCGACCGAGGTCTTTCATCAACTGAAGACAATCACAAGGTTTACAAAATTATATAAAAAAAAAAAAATCATGCTTCTCAGTAACACTAATGTAAGTCAATACTTGAGCTTCAAACTAAGATATTCTGCCGTAACATGATACGTCTCGAATTATAGGATTGTACAAAGCACATCTTTTTCTATGAGTTAATGAAGTTGTTGTACTTTATTTAGGTAGCAATATGCCTTTCAAATAATGATGTAAAAGGCACTACAAAAATATAATTATATGAACAGCTAGCTCCTCTCTCAAAAACGTAACCTGTTCGAGCTTTGAAACCTTTCATTTGAATAATACATATCCTGTTTTTTCTCAGCTGATAGATCTTTAGCATCATATTTCACATGAAACGTATGGAAGTAGGTTACTCGATCCTTCAGATGGAGCTGTGATGAAAGACAATTTCTGCATCTCTATATATGTGATAGGAAATAAGATAGATTCCATCATTCTTTCTAGCTAGTTAGAACTTGGAAACATGGAATGAGCGCATTTCGAAATATCAAGATAAAGAATAACAACTACAGATGAAAAAATCCTGAATTTTCTCCATGTACGACGTTTTCAAGACGTAACACTGACATTCGAGGCACAAATTTATTTCAGTGTTTTATTTATTCAATTCTGTTTTAATTAATTGCAAATATATGATAGCTTAACATACTGCAATGTAGGTTACTACAGTTTCTGCACAGATACCCTCAATGAAAATTGCATATGAAGTAAGTGTATATATATATATATATATATATATATATATATATATATATATATATATATATATATATATATTACGAAGCTAGTCTAGTGTAGAGTAAATATTTTATTCATATATTTCATATGTATATCTAAGAGGTATATAGCCATCTTGTAAGGTGAGTTACTCTCTTGTACATTTAAGTAATTGTATGAAAATTGCATAAGACTTTCATCATTTATTTTGTTGTATTTGTCATTCAAATCAGTATATGTAAATTTACATTATTTTTAGGAATTAACTTTTTATTTCGCGTATTTTGGTACGAATTCAAATGCAATCCTGATTAAGTATTCTGTATGAAGCATACTAGTTATGAACGAGGGCTTATGTAATTTTTTTATGTTTTCATGAGGTATTTCATCATGTTTTTGAGAAATTACGCTATTCTTATAATTGTCACATGTTTGGAATGTTCTCGAAAACCCCAGAGTTAGTTTTATCTTTATTTTAATGTTTCAAGAAGGAAGGTGGGCGGAGTTAGCTGAGAGAGGGTTACTTTGCAAGCAAAGTTCGTTCCCCCAATCTTCATCTAGTTGGCAACTGTGGTGTCGCTAGAGCCTACCCCAAAGCCACAAAAATAATCTATATAGAAATATCTAGAATAATTAGGTCAATATATATGTGCCCCCAGGGACGCTTAGGAGCAAAAGAGAATCAGCCTGTCCCTGTGACAGAGCCAACCTCCTCTCTCTCGCAAGTATCTCGAGTGTATGTCTTCTTCAAAATGAATAAGTTTATATCGTGTGTAGTGTGTTAAATCATTAATGAAACTTTGAAGGTGATTTCAAATTTATTGTGTTAACGTACATGCTGGTATTGTATAAATCTTTGTAACTGGCCCTGTGAGATTTATGTACAAACGTGAAATGAATTTGTATTACTATCTGTTCGATTACTTCGTCTGAGCTAAAAAGACCTAACTTTATCACTTACTTTTATGTAAATTTCGATAAGAGTTTAATCATTAAGGTGTTAAAGGTTAACTTTTTCATTAATTATCAAGATTAAATATCTGTAAAATTTAATTACCAGTGAAACAAGTGATCATATAAATTTCAGAGTGTAATATTTTCTTGTCATAGTCTAAGTTGTGTTCAGATTTAATATTTTTTTTTTTTTTTGGTGTAAATTCTTTCAAAGTATTGTAATTTTTCATGCAATATATCTATTTTTGTAAAGTGTGTCTTATTTTGATCACTGGTATTTCTTGCAGAACTCTCTCATATCCCTGTTAAAGAATTGAAGTAAGAGGTTGCTTTGGATAGTTCTTGATGATAATTACACAGTTTGTTCTAAGTGTATGTAAGAGACCTTTGGATATTCAGTGTTTTTATATTTTACCGTCTAGGAGTTGTGTAGTTTTCTCAGAGCTCGGGTATTATTCAAGTGTAACAGATTTATGTAAAAACAAATAGGTGAGTTTAGAACTCGGGAGGCTGTGTAACTTGCCATCGGTAATATATTATAACATACACACACGTATTTATATATATATATATATATATATATATATATATATATATATATATATATATATATATATATATGTATATATATATATATATTTATATATATATATATATATATATATATATATATATATATATATTTATATATATATATATATATATATATATATATATATATATATATATATATGTATATATATATATCATCACTGCCTACGCCTACTGACCCAAGGGCCTTCGGTTAGATTTTCCTCATCATCTACTTCACATTTCATAGTCATCAGTCATGTAGGCCTGGGTCTTATAACTCCTCTATATAACAAACCTTAATTCAAACATACAGTCTAAGTCTAACTTTGTCTGTATTAATTGAAGAAACAGTAAATTATAAAGATAATCTATAGAGATACTAGCAGTGAATCTGGAAGAAATTAATTGAAATCCGATGACATTCTTTTTTCAGACTAACCAATTATACATTGCACCAAGATCTGTAGAATACCAGGTCTACCCATCCTCTGCAGACAAGCCAAGCGGTGATTGATGACGTCACACAGTAGTAGGGTCTGATTTACCAGCCTTTGTTTTTTTATATTTACTATTCTACAGTTTGCTTACAAGGAACCTGGTGTTCAGTATTCCACTCTTTCCCTTTATTTCTACATTAAATAGTTGGGTTAGTATGTTGGATAGCGAACCATAAATTTTGAAGCCCGTTATCAAATTATTAAAGAAAAAATCAGGAATAATTTAGAGCATGTTTCCATTTAATCATTTGACGAATGCTGCATTGCCTAAAAATGTAGTTATGGCAAAGATTCAGATACTCTTTATGCTCTAAAAATTAAACTATCCTTGAGATAGAATTAGCAAGTTTTTCTGTAGTGTTTGTATTTAACGACCTAAGTCCTACAAATGTTAAGTTATGAAAATCTTTAGGTATAAGTGTGCATAATTCGATGATTGAAAATCCAGCATTACCAATTGCGTTATTTGTGTCCTTGCTGATGCTCCACATATCATGAAACTAAAAAAAAAAAAAAATAAATAAATAAATAAAAAAAAAAATTTCTTTGGTAATGGCTTTCAGCAAAGTGACGGTTATTTTGTCCATTGTTGTTCAGTATGAGAACTTATAAAGAGAAGTAAAAGCGATCTGAAAACATCATATAAACTTGGAGAAATATATAAATATCAGTGGCATTAAGCATATGAAGGTAAAATTAGCTCTACGATTGATATTGGAAACAACTACGAAATTGCTTGAATATATTTGTAGCAAAGTATTATTTTTAGATAAACATCGGGAAGAAATAGGTCAATTTATTTCTCGAGTTCTGCACGATATAAAGATGTCTAGAAATTAATATGGGTTGAACTTACAAATTAAAGATGAAATTATCAAATGCCCAACTTACGTACTTTACTTTAAGGGCGGCTTATCTGGTCCTGTATAGCAGGGGAACCCTACTCTACGCGACCTCCACGGCCATTTTATGATGTTTATTCGGGAGCATTTAACATTTCACAATGCGTATTGTTCGCTTACTGTTTGATCATCACCGATAGAACACTCACTGAATAAAAAAGTTTTCAGTTTCTTCTCGAATGCCCCAATATCCTTAATTAATCGGAGGTCTCATGGGAGCCTATTGTATAGTCTCGGGGCTGCATATATGAAGGCTCTAGGTATAGAGCCTACAGTAGACACGTATCTAGGTTCGTATAGTTTGAAACCATCTGTAACTATTCTCGTGTCGATACGATTTGTTGGCTGCACAATATGTAGCAATGCTCTTAGATATTTTGCACGACCGGTTCTGATAACTTGGTAGGTTATTGTACATATCTTAAATTCAATTCTCGCTTTAATTGACAGCCAATGTAGATCAATTAGTATAGGGGTGATCCTTTCTCTAGGTGTTTATTATGTTT
>NC_090729.1:102189039-102219039 GCF_036898095.1 Palaemon carinicauda
ATTTCCAAAGGTCGACGAAATTCATGGAGTCATTAAGTATTTTGTCTTAGAACATATACGGGATCAAGCGGAATTTACCTATTTTTAATGAGTTCTGCAATGATTTCCGTGGCATTATTGCGCTGCAAGAAACCTTACTCCTCCCCCATGACCTGGCTATCAGTGATTCGGTTCATGTTGATTATAACAGCTTCTCTCTCTCGTCGATGGATACTCACAACTATATCATTCAAGGTTGTCCGAAAGGAGGTCTCTCATTGCTATGGCATAGATCCTTGGATAAGTGCGTGAAACCATTGATGTTTCAAACTGACACACTTCTCGGCCTGCAAGTAACGTTCGAAGGTAAAACCATATTAGTGATTAATGCATACATCCCCTGGGAGTGCCAGTCAAACTTTGATCAGTATTATATATTGTTAGGAGAAGTTGAAGGTATTATTAGTGATACCTCCGCTGACCATGTGTGCCTAATACAAGACTTTAATGCGCACCCAACTAGACTATTTTATGATGAATTACAGCGTCTCTGTCGTCACTAATCTCTTCAAATTAGCGATGTTGCCATCCTGCCTCCTTCCTCCTTTATATACAAAACAGAAATAATATGTCCAGCACATCTTGGCTTGATCATTGTATTACCACTGACTGCCTGCATAGCTCTATCACTGAATATATTATACGATACGACCTATTGTCTGCATTCGACCACATACCCGTGCAGGTCACATTTCTTACACCCTCCCTCCCGGCGGTACCCATCCAAAGGGAGAGGCTACCATTCATCACATGGGACTTCTCCAACCTCCAAAAATCCACTGCATTCAAACGCTCATCTGAAAGTAATCTTTGCTTGATAACTCAACCTGCTGAAGCCCTGCTCTGCAATAATCTTAAGTGCCGCAACGAACAGCATAAAACAAATATAAAAGAATTCTACGTAAATATAATAAATGCCTTACAGAACTCAGGCTGAGACACGTTTAGACTCTCCAGGGGTAACCATCAAAACATACCTGGTTGGCATGATTTAATTAAAGACCTCTATGCACACTCTCGAGAAATGTTCCTTCTTTGGAGGAACGATGGTAGCCAGAGAGAAGGTCCCCTTGCTCTACAGATGAGGCAAGCGAGAGCACAGTTCAAACTTGCTCTTCGTCAATGTCGTAGTAACGAAAATCAGCTACGAGCCGATGCATTGTCTAGAAAATTGACCACCCATTACTTCCCCCGTCTTTGGAAAGATATTAATTCACTAAACCCAAAGTCAAACAAATTATCCCAAAGAGTAGGGGATGCAGTTGGCGAAGAATCCATTGCAAGAATGTGGGGGCATCACTTTAGCACCATACTAAATTGTATAAATGACCAAAATACCCGGAATGAAGTGGATAATCTCATCAATGTCAATATGGAATTTCAATATAGTGACCATATCTCTCCGAGTGACGTGTGCAAGGCTATCAAGAAATTACCTGATAACAAGGGCATCCGTCTTCGATGGCCTTCCAGCCGAGGCTTACAAATTCTGCCACCCTATAATTCATATCCTATTTGCTGCACTATTCAATGCCTGTATAATACACCAATATCTCCCCGAAACCTTTCTACTTGTTCACTTAATACCTCTCATAAAAAACAAACTGAAGGATGCGAGTGATCCAAGAAACTACCGCCCCATTGCCATCACAACAATTTCATGGAAAATATTTTAATCTCTTCCATTCCGTCGCCTTGTACCCTTTCTCCACACTGCAGACAATCAATTTGGTTTTAAGACTAACCACTCGACTGACACCTGTATATATATATTCCAAAGGAGATATTGAATTTCTATATATCCTCGGCCTCACCCGTCTACTTATGTTTTGTGGAAATGCAGAAGGCATTTGACAGAGTAAACTATCTGAAACTCTTTTTGAAACTACGCAAAAGGGGAACTCCTCTATCTCATCGGCTTATTATACTGTTGGTTTTCAACACAGCAGTTCTGTGTCAAATGGGGCAATATCCTATCCCAGCCATTCGGTTCATCTAACGGTCTCAGGCAAGGAGGCATCCTCTCACGATATTTATTTAATGCTTACACAGATGATTTTAATATCAGACTGAATTCACTTCACATTGGTTGTACGGTTAAAGGCTTTACCATAAATAACCTTTGCTACGCTGACGATATGGTCCCCATCTCTCCCTCTGCCCAAGGCCTATACAGTAACGTCTTATTGACACCTGCAACGCATACGCAAATGAAAAGACCATAATCTATAATGAATTGAAGTCCCAGTGCATGTCTATCCTTCCTAGAGCGCTCCGATTCGTAGAAGACCCTCATATTTTCCTCCAAAACCATCAGCTAGCATTTGTCAATGATTTTCCTTACCTAGGTCGTATCATTGCGAAAGATTTAACTGACACATCTGACATTGAAAACAGGCAACGTAAATTGTGATGTCTAGGGAACATGGTAACGAGAAGATTCGCCTTCTGCTGCCAAGATATAAAAAACTCCTGTTTCAAACTTACTGCTATAATGTGTATGGCTGCTCGCTATGGGCAAACTATACGCGTGAATCGATGAGACGTATCACAGTCATTCACAATGATAATCCTAAGACGCCTCACCAATACCCTGAGGCACCATTCAGCTTCAGCGATGATTGTTGAAAATAGACTGGATAACCTAAAAACCATCATTCAACGCTCTATAGTGAGTCTCACCTCCCGCCTACGATCTAATGAAAATCCCCTAATTCAAAATGTGCTTGCAAGTGCAGCTAGAATAAAATCCAAAATGTGGGAAACCTGAAATAGGGAAGCGTCAGTGCAATGAATTGTATTTACTAATCTTTGTTAGCGTGGCTATGCCAAATCTTCATCACTAAATAACCTAGGTATAATACCCAGTAAAGTTATGATAACGTGTTCTATTATGTTATATCTCTGTTGTCTGGAAGTACTGTATTTCCTTCACCCCATCTGCTCTGTGACTAGATTTTTTTCCAGAGTTCTATCATTATCCAAGCAATTTTTGTTCCAACTTAATTATCATTGTCACCGCCATTTTTATTCTCTCATTTTTTGTTTGCTGATATGCTTGTTATCATCATTATTAAGCGATAATGCTATTGGGATTTTATTACCCAGACCTTAGAACTCTGTGGTCAACCTGCTAATTGATGTTTGTACTATATCACTGATATTATTGCATATCTCATCTTTTTTGCTGATATCAAAAGTATAAGATCACTGTTCCCCTATTGTAACTCTGTATATGGCTTTTGCTGAAATAAAGATTATTATTATTATTATTATTATTATTATTATTATTATTATTATTATTATTATTATTATTATTTGGATTGCGGCCAATAAATGTTCTTGGTAGCGTAAGTCTTGTCTACCATTGTATTTTCTGCCTCTTCAGCCATAAGAAAGGTAAAATGTCATTCTTCAGCATTAAGCTGTAAAACAATATTGCTAGCAATTCCTGCTTCATATATCTCTTGAATGCAAATTTCACTGTCAGTCCAGAAACTCAGATTATTTCCTTGCGAGGAGCACATCTCTGACAACCACTAGAGCTGCAAGAGCCGCGTTATTACCGAATTTCCCGATCATGTTTCCTTTGCATGATTCTTACAGTTGCTAATTCAGTTTCATGCACAGTACTGAATCATGAAATATTACTGGTATGACTTTTACTTTCAGAATTTATCACAATCTTCATCTGAAAAGGGTATTGGGCAATTTTTAAAGATAGAATATTTTCATCACCAGTTAGTTTTCATTCATCTTTACTAATCACTAAAGCCATCAGATTCACTATCTGCAGTTTCTTCCCCTTCAACTAAAACTAACTTTATTTCAGATGCGGTGAGCCCATTCTTGTTGACATGTTCGGCTTTTCTCTGCACTGAAAAGAACAAGTGACATCAATGGTGAGAGCAAAGAGGTGTCTAACTTCTTTCACACGGTCTATACAATTTGTGTTCCTCATATTCAAGAAGTAGGATTGATAATTAAGAGATTAAGTAATGTTGTTAGTTCCTAAAGAATGAGCATACATTAAGAGACACTTTTCGAAGCCAAATACCATGAGTTATATGTAGATTATTATTATTATTATTATTATTATTATTATTATTATTATTATTATTATTAGAAGCCAAACATAACCTCTATTGGAAAAGAATTTATCATTACCAGAAGCCAAACATAATCTCAATTGGAAAAGAAAGATGCTAAAAGTCCACGGGCTCCAACAGGAAAACACAGCCTTGTGAGGAAAAGAAACAAGGAAATAAAATAAAAAAAAAAAACTGCAAGAGAAGTAATAAACAATCAAAATGAAATATACTAAGAACAGTAATAGCATTAGATTATATCTTTCATATGTAAACTATAAAAATTTTAAGAAAAAAAAAAACAGGAGAGAGATAACATAGAACAGCGTGCCCGAGTGTACCCTCAAGCAAGAGAACTCTAATCCAAGACAGTGGAAGGCAATGGTACAGAAGCTATGGCACTGCCAAAGACTAGAGAATAATGGTTTGATTTTGCAGTGTCCATCTACTAGACGATTTGCTTACTATAACTGAAGAGTCTCTTCTACCCTTACCAAGAAGAAAGTAGCCACTGGACAATTACATCGCATTAGTTAACCCCTTCAGGAAAAAACGAATTGTTTGGTAATATCGGTGTTGTCAGGAGTATGAGGAGAGAGAAGAAGGGGGAAAGAATAGGCCAGACTATTTGGTTTATGTGTAGGCAAAGCCAAAATGAGTCGTAACCTGAGAGAGGAATGCAATGTAGTACTATCTGACTGGTTAAAGGACCTATCAACTCCCTAGCGGTTGTATCTAAACGGGTGGCTGGTGCCCAGGCTGACCTACTACCTACAATAATAATAATAAAAAAAAAAATAATAATAATAATAATAATAATAATAATAATAATAATAATAATAATAATATTGTTGATGATGATAATAACAAAAACAATAACAATAAAGATAATGATAATAACAATAATAATAATAATTTTACGGAAATTTATTGTTAACTCAAACCTTGAGCTGTATCGTATTTCAAATTACTCATAATTTTTTTTTTTTTTTTTTTTACAAAAACGTTCTTTTTATCAACACCCTCTCAACAAGAGAATGTCTTGTGGAAGTCATCATGCTTCAACAGGAAATATTCTTTTCATGTTGAGGCATTGTGACGGGCAAGAGGACTCTCGATTTTGGGGAAATTGCTCCTCAAGTTCGAATCTAAATTTCTCTCTCTCTCATGTTTTTCTTCCCCTGAGTAATTGCTTCAACCTTCTCCTAATTTATAAAATTTTCTTTTGTGTTGCTTTCCCAAATCTATGAGTAAAATTATATATATATATATATATATATATATATATATATATATATATATATATATATATATATATATATATATATATATGTATATATATATATGTATATATATATATATATATACATATATATATATATATATATATATATATATATATATATATATATATATATATATATATATATATATATATATATATATATATATATTATTACAACTAGCGAAATACGTAAATTCTTTGGCTCCCAAACTCACCTGCTATATGTTACATAATCTAATACACAATAGAAAAATACCTTCTAGCTCTGAGAATAATGTGCAACTCCCAGACAATAATATATATGAACAATGAATATCTAAAAAGGTCTCAAAGTTACACTCAAAACAAAAACTAGGTAATTTCTTTACTTTCAACGGCAAATATTCCTAAATCACACTATTAATTCGGTTCTTAGTCAGGGGATACGAGCAAAGAACTGAGAAAAATATTAATGATCGAAATAATACACACTACAAAAATAAATATGTTCTATGAAATTTAATAATTCTAAATTAACACCAAAATTAAATCACTCGAAATTTTAAATCTGAACTAGACCTTAGACTAAGACAAAAAATCATTAAACTCTATAAAAAATTATACAATCACTTGTTTCACCAAAAATTGATTTTTGAAAATATTTAATTTTGATAATTAATGAATAAAAGACACTTTAGCACTTATAGAAAATAAATCAGAATCTTCGTCTTCATATTCTATGGGGTTGAATTACCTATAACTACTCTGGTGACTGCTTTCGGTTGGTTCGACCAATATTCCTTACTGATATGGCCTTTTTTGCTACACTTATAACAGACAATATTAATCTTGTGCACGTCTTTCACAACACCTTAACCCTGGATAGGTACGGTCCTCGGACACCCCTTTAAGGGTATACTCGGACGCGAACGACCCCGACGCCAAAAAAAATTCTTGAAAAATCAGTTTTTGCAGTAACCTCCTTTTTTCTTTTGCCAAAAAAAACTTCAATGAATGCTTAAAACAACTGTAAAGATAAATACTACTCATCTGCAGAAAAACTATTTATTATAAATATTTTAAAAAATTAAGTAGAAAAAAAAAAAGACCTGACATAAAAATTCATAAAAAAAAAGTTTATACATATATACACAAATCCTTTTAGGAATTGATTCTTGAATGTTTAGGACACATCTTGATGTATTTTGGATGAAGTCAGACCCATGGAGGTGAAGATCTGAAATGAGAAAAAAAGGGTAACTTTTTTTGGCCAAAAAAAATTGTCCAAATTTCATGAATTTTTTTGGGTACCCAAATGAAATAGGAAGTGGCTAATTTTTTTAGGGAATAAACATATGTTATCCTAAAATAGAAATATGTAAAAAAATCTTCATTATTTTGTAAATTACATTTATATCAGGGGCCATATCTAAAGGTAATTTTTTGAGTACTTGGAAATTTCGTAAAAAAATACATATATTTAATATATAATATGATATTTATGCAGGTAAAAATATACCAAAATATCACAAATTCTATAGGGAACAAGAATATATATAGATAGGGCAGCTTACGCTTCGGATATGTCCACAAAATGGCCGCCAACCACACTGACTCAGACTCCCTAATCTGCCACTTGAAATGTAGGAAGGGTATGTCAATTTCAAGGTGTTATTTACTAATCTAATTATTATTGGATATGCATAAAAATTGTATGGTGGGTTGCTGGATAATTGTCGATTATTTTACGTTTATAAAATTAAAATTCTGACCCAAAAAATTTTTTTTGAAGGGAAATAAAATCGAAAAAAAAAATGTAAAACAATATTTTAGCTAAAAAAATTTGATGATATTCAATCAAAAAAAAAGTAAACAAAATTTTCCGACAAATAAACATCTAGAGGAATCATTACTCTGTGATAGTTCCTTAGTACGTAGTAATTTTGAAAGAATTGAGAAAAAACGAAAAAATGGCAATCACCGGAAAATCGAACACATACCTATATATACGCCATATCTGGCTAAAAAAAAGATAGGCATGGGTAGCCAGATCATCTAAAAACACTTTCCAACACTATAAAAATATAAGTTTTGCGACACTACTTGCCAATTCCTTACGGTAACATGACTAAGCAAAAAAATGCAAAACAAATAAAAAGGGGGACTCGTGGAAAAATGGCCATTCTAATATACGGCATTTCAGAAAAAAAAAATTTCAGCCACGTGCTAGGCAAACCATCAAGGCATATTTTCCGACAAATAAACATATAAATGAAATATTACTCTGTGATAGTTCCTTAGTACGTAGTAATTTTGAAAGAAATGGGAAAAAACGAAAAAATGGCAATCACAGGAAAATCGAACACATACTTATATATATGCCATATCTGGCTAAAAAAAAAATAGGCATGGGTAGCCAGATCATCTAGAAACACTTTCCAACACTATAAAAATATAAGTTTTGCGACACTACTTGCCAATTCCTTACGGTAACATGACTAAGCAAAAAAATGCAAAACAAATAATAAGGGGCACTCGCGGAAAAATGCCCAACATTCTAATATACGGGATCTCAGATAAAAAAAAAGACATGCACGTGTTAGCCCAACCATCAAGGCACACTTTCTAACACATAAACATGAAAAAAAAATCAATAATATACGGCAATTCCTTACTACGTAGTAAATTTTTACAAATATTGAAAAAAAAACAGAAATTGGCAACCGCAGTTAAATACCCAATATACCAATAACTACGTCGTATCTGACAAAAACAAAATCACGCATGGGTAGCCAGATCATCTAGACACACTTTCCAACACTAAAAAAGCAAAAGTTTTACGACACTATTTCGCAATATCTTACGGAAAAATGACTTGGCAAAAAAATGAAAAAAAATGAAAAAGGGACACTCGCGGTAAAATGCCCGACATTCTAATATACGACATCTCAGATAAAAAAAAAGACATGCACGTGTTAGCCCAACAATCAAGGCACACTTTCTAACACATAAACATGAAAAAAAAATGAATAATATACGGCAATTCCTTACTACGTAGTAATTTTTACAAATATTGAAAAAAAAACAGAAATTGGTAACCGCAGTTAAATACCCAATATACCAATAACTACGTCGTATCTGACAAAAACAAAGTCATGCATGGGTAGCCAGATCATCTAGACACACTTTCCAACACTAAACAAGCAAAAGTTTTACGACACTATTTGGCAATATCTTACGGAAAAATGACTTGGCAAAAAAATGAAAAAAAATGAAAAAGGGGCACTCGCGGTAAAATGGTCCTCGTGGTGATGAACGACATTTTAACTAAAAAAAAAAACATGCACATGGTAGCCAAACAATCCACCAAGACTTTCCACAACTGATAACCAATACAAGTTGCACCATTCTACGACAATTTCATAATACGTAATAACTTTGATAATTATGCAAACTACCTCAGAAGGGTAAACTCGGACGCGAACGACCCCGATGCGTCTCAGAAATCGGGGAAGGAGTACAGCTACAGCAATGCACATCTGGACACTACTAGAGCGTGTAGGGGAGACACCTCCTGCAGGTCGATCACCCACAAATTCAGTCACAGGGGTGAGTCACGTGAGAAAAACCTGTTTTTTTTTGACGCTCGGGGTCGCAAACGACCCACCGTACCTATCCAGGGTTAAGAAGGACGATTTGATGATTGTTGCAGTGTGACTATCGCATTCTGCTTTGGAACTGTGACAGTGATACTTCCGCTGTAACTATTGAACTTGTTCCAATAGTTATTACTCAATTGGTTTTCATGGTTCGGCAAATACTTGACACTTGGTTGGAATGACGGTTGAAACTTCATAACCGAGGAGGGTTTAAAACTAATGATATTATAATCTTCGCTCAGCGAAGAGGCTTTATCAGGTTTCTTCACCTTTCTCTCTTCCAAGTACATCTAAATAAATTCAGTAATTTCTCGTAAATATTGTTCCAGCACTTTGTTCCAGCACTATCAGTTCTTCTAAATCAGCCATCTCTTTCACTTTGGCATCCTCTAACTATCTCTTAAAATATTGCCGTAGCTGATAAACGTAATCCAGGAAATTCATTTTCTCGTCATTCTTCAAACTTTGGAGTCTTTCATTATAGCATTCAGGGGTCATCTGATACACTTGCAGTACGCTCCACTTAACTTCTTGATACGCCTTCCTCTGATCCTGTGATAATGCAAGATACGCACTACGTCTTTTTCTAATGACGCTCTGCACTAACACAGACCATTTATTTTCTGGTCATTCTATCGCCAACGCGACCATTTCAAAATTATCAAAGAACTCATCTGGAGCTTCCTCTGTGAATTTCGGGACCAAACTCTGTACACCCAGCAACAAAACCGGTGTCGCCTGGCCAGACCTGACTTGGAGAGATCATGCCCCTCTTGCCCTGAAAGGTGGCCGACGTTAAACAACCGAGACATCGTTAGGATGGTTAGAATATGAAGAGGAGAGAAATTACCGATATCACTCAAAGAAATGCGATGAAGAGAGAGAACTTTTTTATTCTTTTAAGAAATGTAATCTAATATTATTTCGAAACTAATTCATCAAAAAATTCCATCATAACTTTTTATTTTAATTTTCCTATCCTATTTCTATAGAAAATTGTCTTGATTAATATTGGAACTGACTATTCATGTTATTATTCATAACACGGAAATATCCCTCGTTTGCATTTTCTTAAGCAATTTCTCTCTCTCTCTCTCTCTCTCTCTCTCTCTCTCTCTCTCTCTCTCTCTCTCTCTCTCTCTCATAATTACACACTGTGGCATACGTATTATATGTAGGGGCTAGTAATGTATCGTTTCAAATAGCACCTATTGGGTCACCAAGCATTGATAAGTGGCCTTTGATCAAAATTTCGAAGGTAATGAGGTTCAAAGGTTTAGTTGTTGATTTCAGTGTTTTCCTTTGATTTCGATCATGAACCACGTAGTTCGATGTGGTTGGGGTCAGCTTTTGTCACAGGCTACTTGGCTCCGGCCCTCTTAGAGAAAATAGTATTATTTGCTATATCAATTATATTAGTTTAAGGTTGAAGATTTAAAATGCATCACCAGTTAACATAATCTATATTGTTTCAGAAGTGATTGGTGACAATAAAATATGTGAAATGACATGCAATGAAAGTTCATTGGTGCATTATTATAGTGATGATGTGGTATATAGGATGTAGGGTATAAAAGACAAATTGTTTACTCAAATTATCTGGTTCGGTGTCAATAACCTTAGATGTCAGGATGAAAAAAACTCCTAATTAATCAATCAATCAATCAAATTATCTGGGCAAGGCGCTCACTTCCAAGTGAACCCCCTTCCCTGGTGACGATTGCTCAATGCTCAAAGGTCCGAGTCTAGCTGGCTTCACCCTTCCCAAGGCAAAAGGAAATATTTCCTTAGCATTGAGTATTCGTATTATTACGATTTTATTTGTCGTTTCATGTCCTGATGTCCAACATCTTAAAAGTATTCCCCCGGTAAGCTCTTTAAGAAATCCATTACTATCTTTATTTGTTCCATCAGTCTTTCGCATATTTACTTCGTTATCTATAGTTTTGATATAATTTTAAACGCCTGGAAAGCAAACTGTATGAAATATTGTTATCTTAGTATTTTGTTTTTTATTTACTAAAAAATTTCCACCAGAAAGATCTTATCATAACTGTGAGACCTTTAAACCTCAAACATTGGGATGGGGATAGAAGGATATAACTAGGCGGGGGTTAAAGATGATGGTGGAGAGGTGGCAATTGGGTGATCTTAATGTATGGCTTGACGAGGTTTGCTTATTAACATTTATGAAGTGATGATAATGATGGTAATACCCCTACTGATAACATTTCATATCAATGATTCTAACTCGCGGTGAAAACGGGCATATATCGTTCTAACATTGTTTTTCGGTGGTCATTGAACATCTTTGGAACATGGGATCTTCACCCGAAAGAAATACAGATCCAACACCAACTTGCAAAGTATTTACCGGTCTTGTGTGATCCTTTGGAACATTCAAATAATATAATATATTGCATACAGGTAAAAAAAAAAAAAAAAAAAAATATATATATATATATATATATATATATATATATATATATATATATATATATATATATATATATATATATATATATATACAGAGAGAGAGAGAGAGAGAGAGAGAGAGAGAGAGAGAGAGAGAGAGAGAGAGAGAGAGAGAGAGAAAGAGAGAGTGTGTGTGTTACAAGGATTTTGGATGTCTCAAAGACTTTTTAGTCCATTCGCAGTTACTCCATTTGCTCTTTGGTAGAGCAATTTAGTTTAAGTATTTGGAGAGTTCTTATGATCTTATCTAACTTATTCTAGAACGAGAGAGAGAGAGAGAGAGAGAGAGAGAGAGAGAGAGAGAGAGAGAGAGAGAGAGAGGGGGGGGGGAGATAGCAGCTGTTAGAATAATGTAAACAAAGGATATATGATTCCAGCGTATATTAATTGGAATAGTCAGTTCCCAAAATATTTAAGGAAGTTCCATATAAAAATGTAATAAGGAATGCAAATATATCGGTGTGATTATATTCTTCGATAACTATTCTCGAAAACTATTGCATTTCTTAAAAGAATAAGAGATAAGGCCTCTCTATCTCTTTCATATATATATATATATATATATATATATATATATATATATATATATATATATATATATATATATATATATATATATACATATTTATATATATATAAATATATATATATATATATATATATATATATATAATCAATTCTCGCACTTCTTTGTTTGATATTGGTAATTACCCTCCTCCTCACATTCGAACCATCCTAACGATCTCTTGGTTGTTTAAACGTCGGGCCACCTTTCAACCTTTCAGGGCAAGAAGGATATGATATATTCAAGTTGGGTCTGGCGGGGCGACACCGGTTTTGTTGCTGGGTGTACATATGCCACATTAAACACGGGATCGTGCATAGCAGTGGTTACACCTCTTCTAGTTGATGACCACGCACAAGCTTTCAAAAGTTCCAATTTTCTGGCATATCTTGTAATTTCTCTTAATTCTTCTCTCTCTTTTTCTTCCATTTCCCTCGCATGTCTTGCAATTTCTCTTGCCTCTACTCTCTCTCTCTCTCTCTCTCTCTCTCTCTCTCTCTCTCTCTCTCTCTCTCTCTCTCTCTTTCTTCCCATCTTGTAATTTCTTTTGCCCCTTCCCTCTCTCTTTCTTACCGTTCCTCCCATTCTGCCATCATCTTCAACTTAATCAAATTCACTTTTACTGCAATTCTTATAATCTCAGCCTCTACATTCGTTTCTGTTTTTGTTCCTTCAGTTTGTAGGTCCTCTGATCCTTACTATGAATTCTGCTTAAGCCTTCCCCAAAAGGTCACAAGCTGCAGCAATATCTTCTTCTGGCAACTTTCTTGAGCTTATCAACGCTTCTAAAGCTATACGCTTTAATCATTTAGCCAGTTGCATGGCCACCACATACCATTAAAATAGCGGGCCACTGAGCTTAGTTACACTAGCTTCCGACAATTCCTGAACAATTGCGCATTCTAAAAACTCCTGTTGCGCCATCGTGTACTTTACAAAAAATTGTACCTCCACCAAAAATATGTTTAACAATACAGAGAATCATATCAACACTAAACTGATCAAACCTTCAATCAAAAACATGGCCCTGTTATCACCAATATTTAAATAAGACTCGCTGGATCCCGGATCTGGGCACCAAAAAATATATATTACGACTAGCAAATTCCCGAGCTCCCAAACTCACCTGCTATATATTACATAATTTAGTACACAATACAAAAATACCTCCAAGCTCTGAGAATAATACGTACCTCCCAGACGATAATATATATGAACACTGAATATCTAAAAGGTCTCTCGGTGATTACTTTTAACCCTGGATAGGTACGCTCCTCGGACACCCCTTTAAGGGTATACTCGGACGCGAACGACCCCGACGCCAAAAAAAATTCTTGAAAAATCAGTTTTTGCAGTAACCTCTTTTTTTCTTTTGCCAAAAAAAACTTCAATGAATGCTTAAAACAACTGTAAAGATAAATACTACTCATCTGCAGAAAAACTATTTATTATAAATATTTTAAAAAATTAAGTAGAAAAAAAAGACCTGACATAAAAATTCATAAAAAAAAAGTTTATACATATATACACAAATCCTTTTAGGAATTTATTCTTGAATGTTTAGGACACATCTTGATGTATTTTGGATGAAGTCAGACCCATGGAGGTGAAGATTTGAAAAGAGAAAAAAAGGGTAACTTTTTTTGGCCAAAAAAATTTGTCCAAATTTCATGAATTTTTTTGGGTACCCAAATGAAATAGGAAGTGGCTATTTTTTTTAGGGAATAAACATATGTTATCCTAAAATAGAAATATGTAAAAAAATCTTAATTATTTTGTAAATTACATTTATATCAGGGGCCATATCTAAAGGTAATTTTTTGAGTACTTAGAAATTTCGTAAAAAAATACATATATTTAATATATAATATGATATTTATGCAGGTAAAAATATACCAAAATATCACAAATTCTATAGGGAACAAGAATATATATAGATAGGGCAACTTACGCTTCGGATATGTCCACAAAATGGCCGCCAACCACACTGACTCAGACTCCCTAATCTGCCACTTGAAATGTAGGAAGGGTATGTCAATTTCAAGGTGTTATTTACTAATCTAATTATTATTGGATATGCATAAAAATTGTATGGTGGGTTGCTGGATAATTGTCGATTATTTTACGACTATAAAATTAAAATTCTGACCCAAAAAATTTTTTTTGAAGGGAAATAAAATCGAAAAAAAAACAAAAATGTGAAACAATATAATATTTTAGCTAAATAAATTTGATGATATTCAATCAAAAAAGAAGTAAACAAAATTTTCCGACAAATAAACATCTAGAGGAATCATTACTCTGTGATAGTTCCTTAGTACGTAGTAATTTTGAAAGAAATGGGAAAAAACGAAAAAATAGCAATCACCGGAAAATCGAACACATACCTATATATACGCCATATCTGGCTAAAAAAAAGATAGGCATGGGTAGCCAGATCATCTAGAAACACTTTCCAACACTATAAAACTATAAGTTTTGCGACACTACTTGCCAATTCCTTACGGTAACATGACTAAGCAAAAAAAATGCAAAACAAATAAAAAGGGGCACTCGCGGAAAAATGGCTAACATTCTAATATACGACATTTCAGAAAAAAAAAAATTCAGCCACGTGCTAGGCAAACCATCAAGGCACATTTTCCGACAAATAAACATCTAAATGAATCATTACTCTGTGATAGTTCCTTAGTACGTAGTAATTTTGAAAGAAATGGGAAAAAAATGAAAAAATGGCAATCACAGGAAAATCGAACACATACCTATATATACGCCATATCTGGCTAAAAAAAAAGATAAGCTTGGGTAGCCAGATCATCTAGAAACACTTTCCAACACTATAAAATTATAAGTTTTGCGACACTACTAGCCAATTCCTTACGGTAACATGACTAAGCAAAAAAATGCAAAACAAATAAAAAGGGGCACTAGCGGAAAAATGGCCATTCTAATATACGGCCTTTCAGAAAAAAAAAATTTCAGCCACGTGCTAGGCAAACCATCAAGGCACATTTTCCGACAAATAAACATATAAATGAATCATTACTCTGTGATAGTTCCTTAGTACGTAGTAATTTTGAAAGAAATGGGAAAAAACGAAAAAATGGCAATCACCGAAAAATCAAACACATACCTATATATACGCCATATCTGGCTAAAAAAAAGATAGGCATGGGTAGCCAGATCACCTAGAAACACTTTCCAACACTATAAAAATATAAGTTTTGCGACACTACTTGCCAATTTCTTACGGTAACATGACTAAGCAAAAAAATGCAAAACAAATAAAAAGGGGCACTCGCGGAAAAATGCCCAACATTCTAATATACGGCATCTCAGATAAAAAAAAAGACATGCACGTGTTAGGACAACCATCAAGGCACACTTTCTAACACATAAACATGAAAAAAAATCAATAATATACGGCAATTCCTTACTACGTAGTAAATTTTTACAAATATTGAAAAAAAACAGAAATTGGCAACCGCAGTTAAATACCCAATATACCAATAACTACGTCGTATCTGACAAAAACAAAGTCACGCATGGGTAGCCAGATCATCTAGACACACTTTCCAACACTAAAAAAGCAAAAGTTTTACAACACTATTTGGCAATATCTTACGGAAAAATGACTTGGCAAAAAAATGAAAAAAAATGAAAAAGGGGCACTCGCGGTAAAATGCCCAACATTCTAATATACGGCATCTCAGATAAAAAAAAAGACATGCACGTGTTAGCCCAACCATCAAGGCACACTTTCTAACACATAAACATGAAAAAAAATGAATAATATACGGCAATTCCTTACTACGTAAAATTTTTTACAAATATTGAAAAAAAAACAGAAATTGGCAACCGCAGTTAAATACCCAATATACCAATAACTACGTCGTATATGACAAAAACAAAGTCATGCATGGGTAGCCAGATCATCTAGACACACTTTCCAACACTAAACAAGCAAAAGTTTTACGACACTATTTGGCAATATCTTACGGAAAAATGACTTGGCAAAAAAATGAAAAAAAAATGAAAAAGGGGCACTCGCTGTAAAATGGTCCTCGTGGTGATGAACGACATTTTAACTAAAAAAAAAATCATGCACATGGTAGCCAAACAATCCACCAAGACTTTCCACAACTGATAACCTATACAAGTTGCACCATTCTACGACAATTTCATAATACGTAATAACTTTGATAATTATGCAAATTACCTTAGAAGGGTAAACTCGGTCGCGCTCGACCCCGATGCGTCTCAGAAATCGGGGAAGGAGTACAGCTACAGCAATGCACATCTGGACACTACTAGAGCGTGTAGGGGAGACACCTCCTGCAGGTCGATCACCCCCAAATTCAGTCACGGGGGTGAGTCACGTGAGAAAAACCTCTTTTTTTTTGACGCTCGGGGTCGCGTACGACCCACCGTACCTATCCAGGGTTAATGTGAACTATTCTTAATTCAGCCTCTTACTTCGGTTCTTAGTCAGGAGATATGAGCAAAGCACTGAGAAAAATATTGGTGATCTGTATAGTACACACTTTACATAAATAAATATATTTTATAAAAGTTAGCACATCAAAATAACACCAAAATAAAATCACTCAAAATACTAAATCTGAATTAGACCTTAGACTAAGACAAAAAAGTTTACTCTATAAAAATTATACAATAACTTGTTTCGCTAAAAAATAATTTTTGAAAATATTTAATTTCAACAATTAATAAATAAAGGCCACTTTAGCACTTATAAAAAATAAATCTAAATTATAGCAATATATACCTAACTGTTTCTCTTATGTCCTTTGGCTCACACAAGGTTGCAGAATGTTTAAGCAAATTAAATACACTTCACAGTTTAACCTAATATCACAGGGCTAGTTAAAAGAATTTATGCTATAAAATGTACTTACATTAACACACTACACTTTTAACTTAGGCACACAATTATATCACAAATGTTTGATTCAACATTATGTGCGGTATATGTTAGAAAGAAATCACTATTCAAGTTTGTGAGGAAAACCCTATTCACGTTTAAGAGGAATTATGTAATGGCTGGAGAGAGGGCTGGCAGACATTGCCTCTTTCAAAGGGATAGGTTGGAACTCTTCTGTCTCCTATGCATTGCTAGGTCCTATATATGTTAATCTAATTCATTCAAGAAATTTCCAGTAAATCGTTCTCGTAATGTGGGGGCATGGCTCTAGCGGCATAAGGCTGCTAACTTAGTAATTTGAAGAAGGGGTACTAAAATTGCTTGCGAGGGAACTTTCATGTCTCTGCCAACCACGTGGAAACATGATGCAAACCATAGCGTGTGTATCATACATCATACTTTTCAACAAGGTTACATAAGAATTTGTAAAAAAAAAACATGTGAAATGAAAATTTAATTCTTTAAAATGACATAAATTTACATATAGGAAACTGAATGAAATTACAATTAAGGGAATGTCGAAAGTCTTTTGCAATTTACATACATTACTTAATCCTATTTGAGTGGAACTAACCTTACGAGATGGCTATACATCTCTTAAATACACAAATAAAATATGTGAATAAAATATTCTACTCTCATGAAGACCAGCTTCATAAAATTTTATCTGTACATATATATGTATTTATATTTTTTTAGCATGGATGCTTCTACATCCATTATTGCTGGTAGCGTGGATGTTTTTACATCAATTATTGCTGCTTGCTTTGATGAATTGGAGGAGTTAGCCCGATTGTAAGGTGTTTGCATTCAAAGCTATATGTGAGATTATTAGATGATCTCAGCAATCCCGAAGATGGTTAGACCCTTTTGGAGGAACAATTCTCAAATATTGGGTCTTCAGAATCCCGGGGGATACAATGCTTGGGGTAGGACTCTTGGCTTCAGGCCGGAAGCCCATCATTACAGATATGGGGAGGATGATTCCATAGTTCCTTGATCTCAGTACTAACAGGCTAGTTCAGCTTACATATGTGCCTCTATATATGTTTTGGTGCAGTCCTTTGGGTAGGGTACAGTGTGGCCCATCAGGGAAGTACACTCATTGTGCCAATAGTGGAGAATGCAAATTTCCTTTACAACGTATGATGCTTTATTGATATTTTCAAGCAGGTAAATAATCTAACTCACTCACAAACGATAAACTACTCTCTATAAAATGGATCTTTCTAATGACAAACCCCCTCCCCTGTTTATGCTGACTCTCCCCTAGCGCTGTTGACAACCTCTGGCAAATCTATTAAGGAAAATTCTCCTAACGACTTGGGAATGAAGAAGGACTGCTCCTCCAATGTCCAGAAGTATAACGGTATGTAAAAAAATTGAAAGTCATTCAAGTATGTAATTTGCCAATATGCTGTAATTATGAAGCGTTATGGTAAGATTACGGAAATAAGGAGGAATTTCAAGGAAGAAGATGGGAAATGGGAAGCGTGGATCTGCTTTAATTATTAGGAAGAGGCCTTTAAAGTAATTTCTGAAATTTCTAAATTGCAAATAGATAATAGTGTGATAACCGGAGCATTATTCAATGCTGCTTCCAGGAATCTTGATATAAATCACCCGAGTGACTGGTATCATACCGAACCTATGGACACGAAAATAAACTTTGTATCAGAAAGAAAGCCTAATCCACCAATGTGGCTTATTGCGACCTCAAAGGGAGGAGACTATAATTGTTTTAAATTTAGCAACCTAATGGAAAAGAAAGAAAATATAGAACATGGAGAAATATCTAGATTTATCAAGAAATCAGTCTTGCCAAATCTAGAACGCAGTCTTTTATGCTAAGTAATATAAAGATGGAAGAAAATTTAATGGTAGATATTAAGCCATATTTGAATTTTAGTTATGGAAGAGGGAGTCATTTTCAACAGGGATCTTTATGATGTTAGTGAGGAATAAATCTTGGATATGTATCCTAAGGAAATATGGAAGGTTCATAAGATTCCCTAACCGTCCATGATTATCTTAACATTTGAAAACCATTGTGTACCCTCTCATGTGTATATCGAAAATGAGAGAATGCCAGTTCGCCTTTACTGACAGAAACCTTTGCAGTGTTACAATTGCTTCAAATTTAGGCATCTATCTAGGGTATGTAAAAACATAAATATTTGTGTTAATTGTTCCGATCCAGAGCATGGACCCTGCCTTTCTAAAACAAAGTGCAGTAATTGCAAGCAAAATCACAAGGCAACTCATAAGAAATGTTCTCAAAAGGAGACAGAAAAAGCAGCTGTTCAGAAGTCAGATGCAGTGCATATCAGTGTGGGCTATGCTAGGCAACTTCTAAGTAAGACCAAAGGCTATGCTAAGGTCTTGAAATCTAAGGATGCAGGACATCCAGAGAGAACTGAAACACTAGCTAGACTAGATAATGGAAAACTTTCTATTTCTAAGCCACCTTCTAAATCTAGACCTTCTACATTAGATTAGGTGCTTATTGTCATAAAGGCACCATCTACTTCCTCTAAGTCTGCCACATCTCGGGCAGCATTGTCACCAGATCTAGGGAAGGAATCCTATGCTAGAGGTCTATTAAATGTTCCTGTCCTGATTGATGTATATAATAAAAAAAAAAGAAAAAAAAAAAAAAAAAAACTGTTTTAATAAGTATATTTTATGTTTACTGACGGCCCCAAATTTAGTACTAGATTGTATATTGGGTGTACAATTCCCGTTTTAGTTGTAAATATTCGCTCCCTTTAAAATCCTCTATATTTACAGCAGAGCTGTATGGTATCCTGACTGCTATTGAAAAAAAAAATAGCAGTAATGAAAGGGGCTATCTTCACTATTTTTAGTGATGCAAAAAGTGTGTTGCAGGCAATGGCGGTTTTTAATTCAACCCGCCCTTTAGTTTTAAAAATTCAGGTTGGCTCTATATTTGTTGTAGTGTGAGTAAAGAAGTTAAGTTTTACTAGGTCCCAGCTCATGTGGGTGTGCCTGGTAATGAAGCTGCAGACAAATTAGCAAAAGAGGTAGCAGACAAATTACTTCCTGGAAGATATCTTCTTCATAGTAATGACTTTTTTGCCTGATATCAAAAAGTCTGTTGGTGATGTTTGGCAACGCCACTTGAATTCTGTTGATCAGAATAATATGAAGGAAATAACAAATGCAATACCTCCATGGAAGTATGAAATATGCCAAGAAGGTGGAGACTGTCTTCTGTTGCCTTAGAATTGGGTACACACGTTTGACTCATGAGTTCCTGATGACTGGCAGGTGTCAGCCATTCTGTGATAATTGTTTGGTCCCTCTGACTGTGAGGCATTTACTTATTGAATGTCCCAGTCTTTTGGGTATCAGGGAACAATTCCTGTCTGAAGCTTTTGCTGATGATGGCAGGTACATCCTAACCAAGATTCTTGGAGTGGACATTTTTTATGATGCTGGTGACATTTTCACATTCATATTAGAAGCTGGCCTTTTTTATCGTTTTGAATGCATTAAATTTTAAAAGTTTCATTGTTAAGTTCTTCATTAATTTATTATCAATTTTATTATTTTATCTTAGTTATTAATTGATAATTAAGCATGATTAAATCGGCATCAATGACCACTGATGTTATGGTGCCAGATAATTACAAATCATTCATTCATTCATTTTTATAAACATTGGTATTACCAAAAGAAAACAAAAATATCTGTCAAGTAAACACAGACAATGTTTAGGACTTATTCAATTGATCAATAGAATTGCCGATTATTTTGAAATAAATTATAAGATTTGAATTTCTTTCCTATTTCACAAATGTTTATCATATCAATCCTTATATTTACGAGGGCCTAATGAATTACTCATAAGTGGCATTCAATCTTTTTTTTTTTAAACCTTTTGAATGCCAATGTACAGCTACTTTATGTTCCAAAACTAACGACGTTATGACATTTAATGGCAAGCTCTAGTCAGTAAATTTATTTGCTACAAGACTGTAAAGTCATAATAACAATTCTATTTTTAACTTTTTTTCGAAAAAGCGACGTGATCCGCGTAGTTTCTAATGTCTTACAATTGCATTGATTTTCGTTCAGCGTTCACTTCATTCGCTTAAACTAAAGCCCAATGTAGGTAATATATTTTAGAGTACAAACATTTAGAAATTGTCCACATGGCCGGAGAGACATTGACCACTACTATTTCATAAATGGATTTTTTTTGAGAGGGCCGGCTTTCCTGCGAAATACCCAGATATGGCAACAGTAGCTGATTCCTTCTCTCACACCACTTGAATCGTCATTGGACTTGTTGAGATCTGTCTGATGAAATCGTGCGCAACTTTTTGACGTTTATTGCCCACCAGTTTTATGACTCGCCACGTCTATAAGGTGAAGCAGAGGCAATCTCCCTCGGTTTTACATATTTACAGCTCGCATTTTGACAATCTAATTATTTTCCAGAAGAGAAACGTTTTACGGGTTCGGCGATTTAATTCAATCCTGCTTTTATGGATGAAACTACTGTAACATGTAAGCGATGCACAGATGCCTATCTACCTTTGCACAGCTTACATCTACCCATTTAGTGGCCCCAGTTCTTAATTTGTTTAATGCTTAATTGTACTTATTCAAAATATCATTAAACTTTATATTCCTATATGTTTATATGGTTGTGATTCTAAATTTTAGGGAAGGAAGAGAAGAAAAAAATTATTTGCGTGAGTAACTGGTTGCTAGCTCTTATATCTAGTTAGTATATTAATCTAGAAAGGGAAATTTTGAACGAAATTAACTAACTTTAAATAAATTTCACTGCCTATTAACAAGAGTTGCATCTTAAAACGATAATGAAACCGGTAGATAACATTATCAGCATCCAAAATGCTCTTCTTTAAACCCTTCTAAGGGTACAACGGGTCAGCTATTACAATTTACATACTTTGGAAACGATAACGCTTATTTCCTGTTCAGAAATTTAAAAGCAAATCTAACAGTTATTATGACAGCAACGCTACCCCACCCCACAAAAGAAAAAAAAGTACAGGGTAGTTTTATTAAACTAATAGTTCCCTATTTTCAGTATATATGTCGTGATTTAATTATAATTCAATAGGCTACAACCTATTAATATGATTATTTTTTTCATTGACAATAGGATATTTGTCTATAATCTTTCAAAGATGAAAACATTCATTTAAGAGAATTCTGAATATCTGGTGTCTAAAGCAAGCATTGTTCACGTAGGCTATATAAACCAGCCTCCGCGTATTAGTAAGTAGGTAGTCAAAGAACTTTATCGCATGAGTGTATCCCAGTTATTATAAATATCTAATGCAAAGCTATTCTTGTAGAACAGTACCTGTCTTTCTTTCTTTTTTCCCAAGCGTTTTCTCTAAAACTAAAGAAAAATTGGAAAATATCCAAATAGTAGTATATCTAACATGAGATATGCAGATGACAGAGTGTCGTAGCATAGTGTTGAAAATGGTGGAGGAACAGTGCAATGTGTATGAATTAGTGATAATCAGAGAGAAAACCAAAAGTATAAAAACTGGATGCCAAAGAGAGGCCTTAGAAATACAGCTATCAGAGGGAGAAGTTCAACAAGTTGATGAGTTTAAATATTTTGGAGTGTTTTTCACTCAATATTTTGTAGAAAAAGGTATGTGTACACATATGTTATTATAAAACAGATAAAAAACAAACTGATGTGTATATATTAATAACGTATATACTGCATATATATATATATATATATATATATATATATATATATATATATATGTGTGTGTGTGTGTGTGTATAAATATATATATATATATATATATATATATATATATATATATATATATATATATATATATGTATGTGTGTATATATATGTAAATATATATATATATATATATATATATATATATATATATATATATATATATATCCCTTTCTGAGAGGGGATACCTAGACATGGTGAAAGGGTTTGTGTATTGCCATGATCAGCAAAACTGTACTAGTCAGGGCCACTCATACTAGGTTGGTTTGCTGTGAATGATCAGACAAAAGTCTTCCATCATCACCAATCAACAGTTGGCCAGCGTGGTGATGGAAATTGGCCAGATGCCAGACATGAATTTGTGTGTGTGTGGGGGGGGGGGCACCTGTACTTGGTTGGCTTGCTGTGAGCGATCAGAAAATATTCTCTCACCATTGCCAATCTTGAAAGGCTAGCATGGAGATGAAACCACTGATATGAATTAACATGTCTGAGGCTTTTGTCCTACAGTGGACTAGAAACGGCTGGATTTGTTGTTCTTGTTTTATTATATATAATATTATATTATATATTATATATATATATATATATATATATATATATATATATATATATATATATATATATATATAAATATGTATATATATGTGTATATATTTATATGTATACTATATATATATATATATATATATATATATATATATATATATATATATATATATATATATATATATATATATATACAACAGCAATGAATGCAGATCTTTCTAGTCCTCTGCAGGACAAAGGCCTTACACATGTCTATTTATTTCTTGGGTTTCATCACCTCGCTGGCTAGTGCAAATTGGTAATGGTAGGAGATTTTTGTATAATCATTCACAGCATACCAACCTAGTGTAGGTGCCCTGACTGTTACATATTTACTGATCATGGCAATATGCAAACTCTCTCACCACGTTAAGGTATCCCCATGCAGAAAGGGATATACACACACTTATACACACACACACACGCACATATATATATCCTGGGGAGAGAGAACTCCTACCAGGCACGTCCCTTAGGTGGCGGATAAGGGAAACCCTTGTAGTGTAACGTATTGCAAGTGCTACTCCAAATAATAGTAATAAGGTGTCCTGGACCAAACAGGTAGCAGAGTAGTGGCTAGCCAGCTACCTTATTAGCCAAGAAACCTGCATGAAAAAGATGTCAAGATAAGTAGTATGCCTACTGCGTCCAGAGGAACTGACGCGCCCCGAGGTCCTAAACCACAGCCTCATGGTGAGAAATTTGCAATGTGGTCAGCAATAGGAATAACAACAGTTGGAACAGTAAATGCAACAACGATTGTTGCACCAGCAAAACTTAGGTGTATCATCGAAGAAATAAACAGACACATTTGCGATGTATTGGGAATAGTAGAGACTTAATGGTTGGGCAAGGGGGAGATGATGTCAAAAGCAAGCAAAATATTGAATTCAGGGTGAACAGACACCATCCATAGAGAAGGAGTAGCCCTAATGTTAGGAAAAAGAGCACAAAGAGCTTATTTGTAGGACAATTCTGTAAACTCAAGGATAATTTCGGTCACTTTGAGAGGAAGCACGGGAATTTTAAGGTTATTCAGGTATATGCACCAGACAGCTCTTATGTAGATGAAGACGGAAAACTTCTATTCACAGTTAGAGTAGGAAATAGAGAAAACAAGGACAGGCGATGTAGTCAGAGTGATGAGCGATTTCAACAGTTAAATCGGAAATGACAGGAATATTAACAATAAACAAAAAGCGGAAAATTAGATATGACAATGATAATTATGTTAGAACATAATTTACTAAGGTAATGATAGTAATCTGTAATAATGATAAAAAATCTAATCGAAGAGCAGGTGTCTTATGGGAATACAGGATTTTCCAACAGCAAATGATATAATATAATAGAACAACATTATCAAAACATTACTGGAGATTATACTTGAAATTATATAGGTGACGAAGATTTTGCATAGCCACACCCACAAAGATTACTAAATAAAATTCATTGCACTGAAGCTTCCGTACACCATGATTCCCACATTTTGGATTTTATTCTAGTTGTATTTGCAGGTTACATGTGATTTTTTCGAATACAATTTTTTGAAAGCCAAATTCTCGATCCCAATTGCTCAAAAAATTATTTCTCGAACTATCATTTACTCAAATGCCATGTTCCTCGAAAACCGATTCCTATTTTTTCGAGAATATGAATTCGAGAAATTTACATGTATTTTCTTAAAAACCAATATTAATGATAAGTTTAGCTGTTCGTTAAATGATATCCTCTGCTATTGAATTGGAAATTATGCTCCATATGCTTTTCTAAGGATGCACAGGTGTCAAAATTCTACAATAGTTGATTATTATATATCAGTAAAGAATAATGTAAAAGGTTATAATTTTATTGTAAATCAAGAAAAGGAAGGAATGAAAAAGATATTAAGGTTAAAATCTATAATTTTATTTGATGATGTAAACAAAATAGGTAAAAATAAAAGATCAAAATGTAATCAATTAGAAAGGAATGTTATATACCACACGTCATAAATATTCTTCTACAGGGCTATCTTCACCAAAACTCGTTACAACGTTTTTCAACCTTTTTCCCAACGTTAAGATACTTTTTTCTGCTTACAGGGATACTGACACCTCCCAAATAAAAAAAAAATGGTTTAATCAAACGTGATCTTTCGCAGAAGTGATGTGTTTATGAATTGGTCTTTAGTGTTTGTTGGGCAGTTTTCGGGAAAGGAGAGTTTCAACTGTGCTCGAGAAATTAACTATTGAGAAATACTACATTTGAAAAATTAAGAAATTTAATACCGGGAAATAATACATCCGAGAAACTGTTTCACCGGAAAATTATTTGTCGAGAAATTTACTGTCGAGCAATTGCAATTCACCTGACACTGTATTTGCAAGGCCATTTTGAATTAGGGGATTTTTACTAGATCGTGAAACTTACTATAGAGCGTCGAATGATGGTTTTTAGGTTATCCAGTCCATTTTCAACAAACATCGCTGAAGCTGAATGGTGCCTCGGGGTATTAGTGAGGCGTCTAAGGATGTCATTGTAAATGACTGTGATATGTCTCATCGATCCACGCGTATAGTTTGCTCTTAGTGAGCAGTCGTAAACGTTAAGAAAATAGTCTGAAACAGGATCTTTTTAGCATCCTGGCGGCAGAAGGCAAATCTTCTCGTTACCATATTCCCTGGGCAACAAAACTTACATCGTCTGTTTTCAATGTCAAAAGAGTCCTTTAAATCTTTCGTAATCATATGAATTAGGCAAGGGAAATTACTGAGAAATGTTAGCTGATGGTTTTGGATGAAAATATATGTGTCTTCTAAGAATCGGAGTGCTCTAGAAAGAACAGACATACACTGTGCCTTCGATTTCATAAGATTATGTCATGGTCATTAGCGTATGCACTGTAGGTGTTGATAGGACGCTTTAGGCCTTGGGCGGAGGTAATAATGTATATATATATATATATATATATATATATATATATATATATATATATATATATATATATATATATATATGTGTGTGTGTGTGTGTGTGTGTGTATGTGTTTGTGTGTGTGTATGTATATACATGCATATATATATACATATATATATATATATATATATATATATATATATATATATATATATATACTGTATGTGTGTATAGGCTACCCCCATATGGATAATAGTAAAGCATATGCATATATGGATATACAAATATGTTTACATATATAAGAGAGTACAGATCAAAAAGATTAATATCATCCAGACTTCTACAATAGAGGGTACATAATCCCTAAAATAATCACTAAAATAGAAACCAGGTGTCACTAAGGTCAAGCCGGCTTAATGAAATTAAAATTCATGAAGCATGTAGATCACTTCGCGTATAAATGCATGAAGTTTGTACATTGTATGTCCTATTATTATTACTATTATTGTTGTTATTAAAATTCTATTTTACGAAGCTAGCCTCTGACACTTTCTTTCGAATAGGTTATGGAAATGGAACAATTAATAGTATGATTCTCATTTCTAATAGGAACAAACATTGGACTGTTATCTTGAACCTATCTTACACTCTTATTATGCTGTTAAATTTTCTTTCAAACAGATTTACCAGTTAGACCGAAGCAAATCGCGTGAATTATATGGGGAAATGATATACATTATCAGCTAGTACTGTCAAGAGAGACTCTATTAGTGTAGTCTTCATTATTTTATTCCTCTCAAATTTTATATCAACAGTGTAATTTTTTAACAATTATTACTATCTCTTAAATGGTTACTGTATGGTATACAAGCTATTACCAAAGAACTTTGTAAAGCAGGATATCAATTAACATAATTCTTGGTAATAAAAAAGGATTCTGCTATATTGTTGACAATATGTATTTGTGGCCAGCAAGTGAAAATCTCTCTCTCTCTCTCTCTCTCTCTCTCTCTCTCTCTCTCTCTCTCTCTCTCTCTCTATACATATATATATATATATATATATATATATATATATATATATATATATATATATATATATATATATATATGTACGATGTTGTGTTGATATCTATCCATATTGACTCATTAGGGGTAATTTGAAAGAATTACTATCAATTGTGTCACATGGTGGGCCGGAAAGTCTGGGAAAACTCGCTGGTAAGAGACTGATGTCTCGCAAGGTAAATCCTGAACTGCAGATTAGCAGTTAGGTTCCGACTTCTTTTATGGCCTCTCGTAGAATGGTTGGAAGCGACCTGGCCTTTCATTAGAAAGGGGCTAGCATTGGATCACAGAAGATATTAGTAAGTGATGGGAGAAGAGCAATGGGAACTCGATGAAGAGCAGAAATATGGTTTACATGAAAATGAATGCTGCGATAAAAGTTATTAAACAAATTGATATTTGAAAGTAGACAGATGTTGCACATCAAATATAGTCTTTGGTGGATGAGCTGGGTATTTTGATTCAGATTATTTATCTAATATTGAACACAGAAGGGAGACAGACTTGTTCAACTGAAGGCTTCATAGGTTAGTGTAAGGATTTAATGCCTGGTGAAAAGGATGCTGCCAAAGGGTAAAAGCAATTAAGAAGTTCAAGAAAGAAAAGTCACTAAGGAGTGAGTGGATAGAATTAAAAAGGAAATGTTGCAGTATGGTAATGATGGTGTGACTGAATAGGTGACCCTTGTTTGAAAGGAATGCTTAGTTTAGTGTAAAGTTTCAAAAGTACTTATTTTTACATTTATAAAGAGGAAGCCGACAAATGGATCTGCAAGAGTTGTAGGTGTATAATACCAGGAATGATATATGGTACAATTTCAATTGATAAAGTCAGACAGGTGTTGGAAAAACTAATGGGGAAAAGGTATGGGCTTAGACAAGGAAAGGGGTGCATGTATGAAGTGTTTGCAATTAAAAGATTATGTGAGAAGTGTGACAGTAAAGAATAAAAGCTGTTGGGGGAATACCTGAACGTACAAAGAAGTCAATGTAAAGGGTGCTGAAAAAAAAAATAGAGCTGATAAGCTATTGAGGACAACTAAGTTTCCTGATAAACCCCAAAGTAATAAATATACTATGTAGGTAGAGGAATGACTGGTAAGATGTGAATGTTAGTCTAAGAAAAGAATGTATTATGTCTCCAATGCTGTTCAACTAATTGATGTGAGTGCCCAAAGAAAGGGCAGTTGATGTAGAAAAAATTTTGTGGAAAAGAGGTGTGAGGAAGAGTTGATGTTTGCAAATGATATTGTAATGATTGTGCATAGTATGGAAAGATGACAGAAGGTTGTGAAAAAAACTTAAAGGTGTTAGACATTGGAGGAAATAGAGAGAAAATATAAGGAAGTGTAAGGTGATGAGAGTAAATGGAAAGAAGGAATATATATTAATAATTATTAGCATAAATGGTGGAAAAATAGAAATTGGGGAACAGCATAAGTATGTTAAAAGAATATATAATATAAGAAAAGAGGTTAGTCACAAAATAGGTAGAGCTATATAAGTAGCAGGGTGTGTGCAAACGTAGGTGAAAGGCTTAAACTACCTGTGGAAACAAAGGTGTGATTGTATGAACATATTGTTACACCAACTTTCTTTCATGAAATTGACGTATGGATGATAAATGATAACTACCTTGAAGTGACTAATGTTGTGAAAGTTTTCATGCACAGGTGGCTCATCCAGAGTAGATTAAATAAATAACAAGTGTAGCAGTGCCCATTGTTTTGATTTTCTCTTAATCTAATCTCTAGTATTTAATGAGGATCAGTGTAGTTTGCGCTCACATTTATGATTAGTCTGTGAAGAATGCCGGTAGTCCTGTCAACATAAGGTATTTCTAGATACAAGAGGATGTCACTGAGGGTATGACATCTTGTGGAGTAAATCTAGTTTTGCGATCCTGCACGGATTCATAAAAAAATTGTTGTCAATTAATTAAATATCTGTTAATTTCGGTAATCCTTTGAGTGATTAGGTTTTTTTCTTTAGATACTGACTTTTATAGCCATTTACGTTGAAATGTAATTCTGTTGTACAACAAGTATAGGCTTGAGGAGAGCCATGAGCTATTGATTGAAACTGCATTCAACAAAAGATATACTTTTCGTTTTCTTTTTGGGACCTTTGTCCATGAGGATAAAATGATTGGAGACATGTCTTCTTAGGATGTTCTTATATCACATAGTTGCTCTTAAATATGGATCCAAATCAGTAGCCCAACATCCTAATAAGACATGTCTCCAAACTTTTTGTTGTCATGGACAAAGGTCCCAAAAAGAAAACGAAAAGTGTATCTTCTGCTAAATGCGGTTTCAATCAGTAGCTCATGGCTATCATCAAGCCTACAGTTGTTGTACAACACGTGTTGTACAGTAAATAATTTATTTATATCTTCCATATGTGTATTTAAGAGGTGAATAACCAGCTCATAAGGTGAGTTCCTCTCATGTAGGTATAAGTTTTGTACATAAATTACATAAGACTTTCGTCGTTAATTTCATTGTATTCTTTATTCAATTCGCTATATGTAAATTTACGTTACTTTTAAAAATAAACTTTTAATTTCACTTATTTTGTTACAAAGTCCTACGTAATATGTTTAAGAAAGCTACATAACCCTAGGAGTTATGAACGAGG
>NC_090729.1:102226539-102229039 GCF_036898095.1 Palaemon carinicauda
GATGCCTAGGGCCGGTGAATCACCCACTATCTTTTTAGATTGAATTATATATCAACCTGAGAGGTATCATTCGGGTTCAATAAACTGAAGCTAATGAGAGATTTCACTATTTTTCCTGATCAATCAGACTTTCTTGATTTACCACCTTAAATTGTGATTTTTTTTCTCCTAATAAGAGTAAAATTTCAGATTATGGACAAAATTTCCAACCCATTACATCCTTTTTCTTCTATGCTTGTAACTAAGCGATTCCCATTTTTTGTATCCTATTGAAGTGTCATTATTTTGTCCTGTTACTAAACATTAAAGTAATCAGCCTTTTTCCATCTTGAGTTTCATAACATCATCGTTCTACAAAATCTTTTCTCCCTTCTTCCTGTGATGTCACCCTGCAAAAACCCTCACCTGACATAACCATAACATAAAAAAAGATTTGTATCCCTAACAGACTCCCTCCTATTTTTTAATTCTCAATTTTGTCTTTTCACATTCATTCTTATATACAATTATCTTAAATTTATTATCAAAATCCCTTGCCTTAGTTGCATCACAACCATATTTTGGAGCATCCTCAGATACAAAAATAGAGCTGGATGCCAGTTACAAAACCAAAATGGATCTATTATAACAATAGAAGGTGAAGAAAAGCAACATTGGATTGAACACTTTAGTGAGGTCATGAATAGGAGCTATGAAAGGAATAATTTGATTGATATACCTTGAGTTGAGAAAGAACATGCTGTGCGCATAAATTAATTCATTGTGTTTGAAGTTGAGCTATCATTAAAAAGCTCAGGAAATGTAAAACCCCGGATATGATGAAATAACTGCTGAGATAATAATGGCCGAAAATGAAGTGACTCCCAGAATACTTACAAGATTATTTTATAAAAGGTTACGATAAGAGGCAAAAGCTAATGAATGGGAACTAGAAGTGTTAGTGAAATGGCAAAAAAGGAGACCTGACTGATTGAAATAATCACAGAGGCATCACGCTTATATCAGTTGCCGTGAAAATATACAGTATGCTCATTCTAAAGAGACTAGAGAGAAAGGTTGATAAAAAGCTGAGAGTCGAAAAAGCAGAATTTAGAAAAGGTAGAAGTGTGTGCTGACCCATTTTTCTTTTTAAGACACGTTGTACAGCAATGTGTAGCATATATAAATCCAATTTTGGTAGCAT
This sequence comes from Palaemon carinicauda, assembly GCF_036898095.1. NCBI lineage: Eukaryota > Metazoa > Arthropoda > Malacostraca > Decapoda > Palaemonidae > Palaemon > Palaemon carinicauda. Next base: position 102,227,723 of record NC_090729.1, read on the forward strand.
TTGTGGATGATTAAAAAGCTCTGATAGTGTGCACCGGCCAATATTGTGGAGAGTCCTGCGTTATTATGGAGTTCCTCTTTGATATGTAAATTCTATCAAATCTGTTCATGAGCATATACAATGCAAAGGTAATATCAGTAGAGTCCGACCAAATGAGTTTCTAGTGAAGAGTGGAGTACTCTAAGGGAATGTGTCACCTATGTTGTTTATCCTTTTCAAGGATTTTGTAATATGCAGAACAGTAGGAGATGGTGGAGAAGGATTGGACTGAATTGGTAATAGGAAATTTGCTGACCTAGAATATAGTAATGACGCTGTTCTTATTAGCAGAACACCATAGGATTTGCAATGCTTGCTTGCCAGAATGCATTAGATATCACACGAGGCTGGACTCGAGATAAATAAAAGAAAGACAGAGATGATGGGAAGAAAATATGCAATGGATGATGAAATATCGTTGGAAGGCGAAAGGATTAATGAGGTAGAATCATGTATCTACGACCTCTGATATCTAATACAGGTTCTTTAGAGTTTGAGTTTCATGAAAGATTGAAGAAATTAAATCAGACAATGGCCAGGTTAGGTAAAATTTGGAAATCAAATCGCCTGAAATTACATATTAGAATCAGGCTCTATATCAGTGTAACTGTGTGGACATGAGCTATGGTATGACAATGAAGCAATATCCAACAGAATATGTAGATTTGAGAACAAAGCCCTCAGAAGAATATTTGGAGGTAAAAGGCAGGACTGGATTAGAAAGGAAACTATTAGAGAGATTACCTGAGTGCCATATGTGGATGAGATCATGGTGAGGGGTAGAAGAAGATGGTTTGGGCATGCACTTCGCACTCCCCAAGAGAGATTAGTTCATCAAACTTTTAGCTGGGCTCCACAAGGTACAAGAAGAGTTGGAAGAACCAGACCTACATGACTAAGGACTATGAAGCGTGAAGTAGGAGATGATGAATGGAGAAGTATTGATTTAAAAGTTCAAGATAGAGACGACTGGCGAAATTTAACCGGGGCCCTTTACCTCAATAGTCGAACGAGATGATGATGAGGATGAGGAGGATGATAATGATGGTGATGATATTTCGTTTGAAGTCTAATTCATCCTCTGACGCATATCAATTTATTCCTTATGTTTAAATGCCTATAATGCTAATCGTTCAATATTCATTTGTGTTTGCGTATTTTTCTTATTCAACATTACATTTTTCCACGCGGTTACTCTTCTTACCACATATACAATCTTTAGCTAGTGAACAATGCAGCCCACCATACCGATTTTTATGCAAATCGTAATCCATTTCT
>NC_090729.1:102236539-102276539 GCF_036898095.1 Palaemon carinicauda
TGCTTGGTCACCGGGTAGGTACCTTATTACTGAACAAAGTACAAACCTTAAAATTGTATACTTTTACATTTTGATATATATCTCGTAGTGTTATTTATATAAGTTATTGAGATTTTCAGTTAGCAATGGTGAAGAGTGTTGCCATATTGTGAGTTGATTACCATGAGACCTTGTTGCCACGTGTGCTGGTAAATAAGTGAAAACTAAAGTGTGTTTTTTTTTTCTTCAGTTTTCGAAGATGCTAAAACAATTCCTATACAAGAAGGAAATTGAGGCCCTTTTGGAATCTGATAGTGATGCTAGTGATGCTGAAACCTGTGTGGACAAGGCTATCTACCAAAAGTCCGGTGACATGCCCGAGGAAGACGCCGTGGCTGTCACATGGCAGCTACTTTTCCCTCTCGCCAAGATCCTTCCATTCAACCTCATCCAACACCTCTTCGGAAACTGTCTCCCCTGGGCCTTGCTTCTGGTTGTCGAGTGAAGAGAAAGGTGATATCGACTTCCAAGAGGAGTAAGAGGAAAATTTTAGACAACAACGATAAAGAAGACGTCGATGACCCGCAGCTGACCTTAACCCCCTTCAGGAGTCCCTCAGGGAGGGCCCCTGTCTCATCGTTATCGAGGTCTCAAAGTATTTGGGATACCTCTTTGATCAGTCTCGGCCCAGCTCTCGCGCCGACAAGAGCTCTCCAGCCTTCTGAAGTTCAGCAGCACCGGACTTGGCAACACCTGGATGGGTGGACTTATATCCACATAGTCACTAGGACCTCTCAACTTTGGTTGAAGAGGCCACATATAAGAAAAGAATCCAGTTATTTTCTTTGGCTTTTTGCCAATTAAATAACTGTTTTTGACCACAGTGACTGGCTCAATTACCATCCAGTATGGCTGATGACGGTCATGACAGTCTCCGTACTTATAGAAGGAGCTTATACCCATCCTGGATCAATCCCTGCAAGAATGGGGCTCAACAATGCAAGTGTAATCGCTGCCTAAGGTACCAGAACTACAGGCAGCAGCTAGTAGACTACATAGGGTTCAAAGTTAGGGACCCAACGGTGCTCTCTCACAGGAAGACATGTAGTTGCTTTCAATGCTACAGCCTGGTACTCGAGAGTATCTACCACCTCCTACAAAGGAAGCACAGGCCAGGATACATGGATATACCATCCTACCCTCCACAGCCACCTTATCCAGATGTCTTCCAGAGAAAATACCGGGTGCAAGCACGGTATAAAGAGAAAGTCTCTGCACCCAGTTGCAGTAACTCTCTCCCCTTTGAACGGGACTGTGACTGCCAGTCATGCGTGTATGCTATCTGGAGCAACACTGTAGGCCACAGCTCCCCCACTCATGCCAAACCAGCTATGGACTCCGAAGACCCACCTATCCCGGAGCCACCCACCCCATCTCCGGCACCACCTGTCCAGAAGACACCTGAAAAAATGGAAGCAGAGGACGCTCCACTCACCGCAACTCCGGAACCTGAGACCAACGTTTCAGCCATGGCTCTAGACCTGACTGAGGACAATCAACCACCGCAACTAGCAGAAATGCACCCAGAGGATTGCAACTGCACACCATGCCTCTCACAGCTCCTAATGGAGGCTCGGGCAATCACTGAGAACGACCCAAGCTTAGACCTAAACTTGGCCGCTGCTGAGGAACCTACTCAGGAACCACAACCACCTGTCAGCCAACCCAAACAGCTTGTCAAATTCAAGATGGCAGCTGTAGAAGGCTCACCGTCATATGCAGCAGTTGCTGCTATTGCCACCGCCAACCCTGGCATCAAGATCACAGCCAGGGCCAACCTAAAAGGGGATTTAATTATATCCCCAAAGGACCTTGCCAGCGTCAACATCCTCCAACAGGAAACCTCCCTGACCCTCCTGGACCCCGAGAAGAGACTCAGACAGGCAGTGATCTATCGGTTTCCTGTCAACATGCCACTGTCATTCGTCACCGACTGCAGCAATGTTGCAAAAGCCGAGAGGAAGCTTGACCACCGCAAACTTCCCACCAACGAAGTAACAGTCACCTTTATTGGGCAAGTCCCTAAGGCACTGGATTTGGGCCTCTGGGGAAAGTTTCCCATCAGAAGTCCAAAGCGAGAACCACTGCGCTGTTACAACTGCCAGCGCTATGGGCACCATAAGGAAGAGTGCAGGAACTCTACAATATGCGGAGTCTGCAGCCACCGCCATCGCACACAGGACTGCATTGACGCACATCGAAATGGGACAAAAACCCAGGCAAAATGTCCCAATTGTGCGGGACCCCATCATGCATGGAACAAGAAATGTCCTGAATTCTTGAAGAGGCTACCAACCCCACTGGCATACCCACCGACCAAACCTGAGGCTGCACCAAGGCAGACACCTAACAAACCTGAGGCTGCACCAAGGCAGACACCGAAACCCCAGCGGATTCAGCGAACCAGGCCTCCCCGGCGACAATCCGAGACTCCCCCTCCAGGAGCCCCTACTGCAGCCACGGACCAAGAACCTAGCGCTGTCGCTAGCCCAGCTGAAGAGCCAACCTCCAGCGCTGTTCAATCTCCTCCCCAACCCCCAGCAATATCTGCCATCTTATCCCTGGCAGAGGCCCTGCCAGTGGATACCTTGATCCCCCTAGTACTGCAACTACTAGTCAAAGTCTGCTCCCTTGCTAAGACTCCCTCCTCTGTAATTCATTCCCTCCTCAGTCCCTTAGTTTCACCCTCCCCGGTGCAGAGATAGGCATCTATGCTTAAATCTGCCACTTTTTCCTACTACTCGAATTCTTCCCTCCTCTCCCAGTCTCTCCTACTTACTGGGACTTACTGCTATCAACACTTTTACCTACTACTGAAACCTTTCATTTCGGCTCCAAGTGGTCCTGCTTCTTGGTCCGCAAGGTCATGCTCTTGGTGCTGAGCGACCACACTGGCAACCACGCTCAAGGGGCTGAGCAGTTGCAAGACCTATCTTTGCCAACCTGGCGACTATGCTCAAGGGGCTGAGCGGTCGCACCTGCAGCTACGCTCAAGGAGCTGAGCGGCTGCAAATCCAGACATGAGAGACTGGTACTGCTGTGACACTATTGCCTACTTAGGGCAATAAATACTACGGGCTGCTACGCAAAAGCCCGTGTCCAGCAGTAAGGCTGGGCAATCTTTTAACTTAGTACCTACTTTTTTGCGTTTGATCACCTACGGGCCGAACAATAGAAAGGCCCGTGCCAACAAGAAGTGTTGGCTTTAATACCCCAACAACAACAACCTCTTTGATTCAAGAAGAACCCTTTGTGTTGCCTTCAGTATCAGTGCCTTCAGTATTAGTGCCTTCAGTATCAGTGCCTTCCGTATCACCGCCTTCAGTATCATTGCCAGTGCCAGTGACCGATGGCATCGTGAAATTTAGTGCAGTGTTAGTTCCCTCGAGTAATATGGAGGATGGGACGTCGGCAGTGCAAATGACGTTGCAGGGTTCTGGAAGGTCATTCCAGTTTCATACATCCTTGAGTGGCACCCCTGTGCCATCAACCAGTGCCACGTCTGTGCCATCTATCAGTTCCACCACTGTGCCATACATCAGTTCCAACTGCATTCAAAATTGAATTAGGAAAACAAACTTTTTAAAAATTTTTTTACATTTCAATTATTCAAGTATATTTGGCATCCACATATAATTTTAGTCTTATATTGATTTCTGAGAGAGCAATAGAGTTTTAATTATTAATTTTTAGTTTTTTTTTACATGTCTTGTATTCTAGAATGTATATGTGGTATCCACATATAATTTGAGGGTCTTATATTGATTTCTGAGAGATCAATAGGGAAAATACCTTATGTCAAATGACCCTTTCAGGGGAATTTTTTTGCTTTTTTTATTTTTTAGAATCTTTTAAGTATTCATATTTTTTTTTACTTATCTTTTATTCTGGAATATATATGTGGTATCCACATATAATTTGAGGGTCTTTTATTGATTTCTGATAGAACAATAGGGAAAATACCTTATGTCAAATGACCCTCTCAGAAGAATTTTTTTGTTTTTTTTTTATTTTTTAGAATCTTTTAAGTATTCATATTTTTTTTTTTTACTTTTCTTGTAATCTAGAATGTACATATGGTATCCACATAAAATTTGACGGTCTTATATTGATTTTTGAGAGAGCATTAGGGAAAATACTTCATGTCAAATGGCCCTCTCGGAAGAAATTTTTGTTTTCTGTTTTTGGGAATCTTTTAAGTACTCATATATAGTTTATTTTACTTGTCTTGTATTCTATAATGTATATTTGGTATCCACATATAATTTGAGGGTATTATATTGATTTCTGAAAGAGCAATAGGGAAAATACCTTATGTCAAATGGTCCTCTCGGAAGAAATTTTTGTTTTTTTGTTTTTTTTTTGGAAGCTTTTAATTACTCAGATATACTTTTTTTTGCCTGCTTTATATTCTAGAATGGTCAATTCACAATTGTGTAAGATATTTTAGAAATATTTTAATATTTAGGTGGATTAAAGGAGACATTTTTAAAGTAGTGTTTTTTTCCCCAGAATAATTTCCTTTTTTTCACCCCTGTTACAGATTTTATGTTTTTGGTCCAGGGGTCTTGAAAATTGGCATGGATATTCCCATATCATCTATCTTTAATATCCAGGTCACCAAAGTATTATAAGTTAAGTGTAAATAAATTTATGGTCTGTTTTGTGAATGTATATACTTTTTATAGTTATTTTTTTCAAAATATTTATAATAAATATTGAAAAACAGTCGAGTTTTCTTTACTTCTATCATAGTATTGAGGAATGATTAGTGATGAATGTACAATTTTCAGTTGTTTGATATCTTTAACAACAGAGGAGTTATTGGATCCGAAAATGTAGGTCACCGTACAGGTACTAGGTAACGATGGAGGACCAACAAAAATAGGTTTCTTACGCAGGGTTAATTTCACGAGATCTTAATGCTATACTAGTAAGTTTAGCATCAGGAAAACAGGAATGAAGACGATTAAGTTTCTCATTACTCTGCTTATTGTCAAACACATTAGCAAAAAGTGTTGTCTTTTCCTTTGGACAGTGAGTGACAGAGCCATCTGGTTTAAGTAAAGGAGGATCTGTTGTATCTACACCAAATAGTGTAAATTTAAGGTTGGTCAACCACTTATGTTACTGGGTTGTACCAGAAAGTGTTTCTTTTATGGATAAATTCTATTCCTTTTCAGTTGAATCATAAACTCTCTGAGCAAAACCTTTAAGTTGAATTTAGTTAATCCACATCAGATCTGATCTGTTATCCTTTCAAAGATGTTAGCCCTCCTGCTTCTCAAAATAAGCACGTCTACAATCATCATTGAACCATGGTTTGTCCTTCACTCAGTACTTTAGCACACGAGAAGGGATATGCCTATCAATTATGTTGACTAGATTCTCATTCAAAGGGCCAACAATATCAACACTACTATACAACTGTGGCTAATTCAAACGCAAAAGATCACTGAAAATCCCAATCCAGTCAGCTTAAGATTTCATATAAATCTTACATGAGTATGATACATCAGGGACAGGCTGCTCAATCTTCACTACTAATGAAATCAAGGCATGATCAGATGTCCCAACGGGAGAACCAACATTGCTTGTTATAATGCCAAGGGAGTCGGTGTATACGAGGTTCAAGCAATTACCAGATCTGTGAGTAGCTTCACTTATGATTTGCTTACAACCTGATTCAGAGGCAAAGTCTAAAGCTTTTAAGCCATGGCGATAGTAGGAGAAACAGAATTTAACTACTCCCTATGGTGAGTATTGAAATGACCAACAAAGACAAAAGAGGTCTTTCATTCATCTTCTTGTATCTTAGCCATAATGGTAAGAAGACAATCGAAGATATAATCATCCAAGTCTGGATTCCAGTACATCGAAAACAAATAAAAGCTGTTATGCCTGCCACAAGCTTTTATTACCTGAATCTCATGACAGCCACATTCACAGCCGGACTTATGAGAAGCAATGTACTCAGCCCTAATAATTAAGTATTCATAGATATAAGGAAAGATAGATAAAACCTAATCATAAGAAAGTGAAAATTCATGTAATAAGAGAAAAATATGATGAGATTGTTATAACTATACAAAATAGATACTTCCAGTTACATGATGAAATGAAAGCATCGAAAGAAGAAATGAATATCAATTCAACGAACTTTGTGTAAATGAAAACTATCAGAAAACACCAAAAACCTAATTAAGAAACCACTGAATATGAGGTTAAAATCCAAGAGTAAGTAAATAGAATTTGATAATTATCGAAAAAAAAAAAAATGGTTGAGATTTCATAATGGTAAACCCCGTTGAACTTTTCACAAAATGTTTGCAAGAATGCACTATACCTACAGCTGAAAATTTTATCATTATATCAATTCACGAAAAAAAGGAGACACAAAAGACTTGAAAATTTATCGACAAATATGTAAGACTATAGTCAACTAAGAGAGCAGCCCGGTATTAGAAGCAGATATTCAACAACTAACCATATCCATGTAATTAACCACTATATATGGAATCTATATACCATGAAAAAGATTTTCATTCCATCAAATTTTCAGCATTAACGAAAGTCCCTTCAAAAGCAAGGAATACATGAATCTTAGGGTAGAATACCGGAAAATATCTTTACTGGTGGTACAGTAATTCTAAAACAACATAAAGATATTGAAAAAACTCTGATTCAGAGAGATTTAGAGAGGGAGACCCAATGTCTCCTAAACTATTTACAGTGAGCCTAGAAGTTTTTAAGAATGCAGATTTGGAAAATGTGGGAATTAACATTAATCGGGAATACCTTAACAACTCTAGATTTGCAGATAACAGAGTTATATTTATAGAATCATGGGAGGAATTGCAAAAGATCATAGAAGATTTGAATATAGAAAGCAGTAATGTAGGACTGAAAATGAATATGAGTAAAACTAAGATAATGTTCCAGATATTGTTAATGGATATACGTACTTAGGACATATAGTAAATGTTTTCCCAGGACATAAAACCGAAATTCAAAATAGAGCTTTTGGTAAACAAAATGGGATAATGAAAAGTAAAATATCACTTTCTCTAAAAAGAAAAGTATTTTATCAGGTGTTCCTACCATTATTAACTTATACATCAGAAACTTGGAACCTTAAAACTTAAGCGAGGTACAATTCAAAGAGCTCTAGATAGAATAATGATGGGAAAAACACTAAGAAAAAGAAAAAAGAGCAATATATACAAGAACAAACTAAACACGCATAAAAAAGAAATTGACGTGGGTAGCACGAATAATGAGAATGACGGATAATGTATAGACATGAAAAATAACAGAATGTGTCCCAAGAGATTGCAAACGAAACAGGGTAAGGAAAAGAAGACAATGGATTGACTAGCCAAGAAAATTTGCAGGTAGCCTTCAGATGGACATAAAAAGGCCATAAAACTGAAGAGTGTGGAAGGACACACACATGCACACACACACACACACACACATATATATATATATATATATATATATATATATATATATATATATATATATATATACACACATATATTAATATATATATATATATATATATATATATATATATATACATATATATATATATATATACTGTATATGTATATGTATATATATATATATATATATATATATATATATATATATATATATATATATATATACATATACTGTATATATGTATATATACATACATACACACACACGCGCATATATATATATATATATATATATATATATATATATATATATATATATATATATATATATATATAGGCAATAATGTCAAAACTGGCCAAACACCAGACATGAATAAAAACCTGTCTTAGGCTTTTATCCCGCAGTAGACTAGAAACGGTTGCATATGCTGTTGTTATATATATATATATATATATATATATATATATATATATATATATATATATGTATATATATATATATATATATATATATATATATATATATATATACATATATATATATATATATATATATATATATATATATATATATACATATATATATATATATATATATATATATATATATATATATATGTATATATATATATATATATATATATATATATATACATATATATATATATATATATATATATATATATATATATATATATAAATATATCACCCATATCTGAAGAACGATATGTGTGTGAGGTATATTCTCTTCAAAGTATATGTCCGTCATTAACTATCTAGAATCTGAGGGATTATTGATATTTCTACTGTAATTTTATATATTTATTCAAATTATCTTTCAGTCATGTTTCCCTTGATCTTACCTATTGGAAAGCATTTGTTAGTCTCACTCTCAAAATAATGAGGCTTTACTACAGATATGACATCATCCTTTCTCTTCCAACACCATCACTGATATGAAATATTTAATGCTAATGTCACCTGCCAGTGCCTCTCACAGTGACTTGAAAATGAGATTCTAAAAACAAATCTTCAGTATTTGTATATGTATATATATATATATATATATATATATATATATATATATATGTATATATATATATATATATATGTGTGTGTGTGTTTATGTGTATATATATATATATATATATATATATATATATATATATATATATATATATATATATATATTTATATATATATATATGTGTGTGTCTATATATATATATATATATATATATATATATATATATATATATATATATATATATATATATATATATATATGTATATATATACATATATATATATATATATATATATATATATATATATATATATATATATATATATATACAGTAGATGAGAAATTTATACACATACACCACCCACCATATCAAGGTAAGGTGTAATTAGATAGGTCTGAGCGTTCTACCAACACTTTGCTCACTTTTTTATGGCTGTGGATCATTCCAGACCTATCACTTGGCTATATATAGCTACAGGGGCTTCATTAGGCCAAGTAGAAAAATATCGTGGGTAGTAACTTTGCACTTATAAACTTTCTGAGGAACCGGAGTTGTGTACCCTCTGAAGATATTCATACAAAGTTAAATAGGCTTATTAGACACTTAACTACGCATACACACATACGATGAACACACGTACACACTAGCACACATACACATTATATATATATATATATATATATATATATATATATATATATATATATATATATATATATATATATATATATATATAAGGGTGCAACCTCCTATTTCGATAGATCTTTAGAGGTTAGGTTGTTAGCCTTAACTCTTTTTTCTTAGCCCCAGCAGAGGCTGAGAAACATTAAACTCTGAGTGAACTGTCGGACTGTAGGCCAGGAACTATTATCAGACCCAACAAACTTTAGCTTTGGATCGTGCCTCTTGTGCAAGATTGCTGTTATGTGATAGCATCGAGGCAAGATGAATGCAATTAACTTTTATTCAACAGATAATGAGTTTATATAACAGCAGTTCCGAGCAAGCAAGTCACAAAAACTCAAACCAACTAATGCATGAAAAAGCAAGCCTAAATAGGTTCTGTTATCAGTGTGAGGGAGAGTGAGAGGTGTAAGTGTTTCCCCTGTTAGAGATAATATGCTCATGGATCGCAAATATAACTATCCACCGTGAGAGTAAGGTGGATATGCATGATGCAGCCATTGCAGTTTTCATGTTGATGGCTTCAAGCGAACAAGTGGAGTAGTCAATGACAATAAACAGGTAACAATTTCCTTGTTATGTGGGTACGGGACATACTACGTCGACATGAATATGGCAAAAAAACGTTGAGGTTGAGGGAAGGTGCCTACTCCTGAATCCATGTGTCGATGTACTATTAATGTTTGATATGAAGTACAGCCACTAACCCAATAGCATACTTAATTATGTTGTGCCAAATGGACTTTGTCTTCAGTAGCTGTGCAGTAGATTGGCCCGATGGATAAGAAAGGCCATGAATAAAATCAAACACATAACAGCACGTGGGGACAGGTATCCATGGTCATGGTCTACCAATTCTGATGTCACAGAGGAGGGTAGTGTTAGAGTTATCGAGGATGATATCTTCCCAACAGAGGGATGCGCTTAGTATTCTATATCTATTTGTTGGACTTCTGCCAATGTGTTATAATGCAATCTACGGTGATTGGTGGCCTATATGCTTCTTGACAGGCCATTACCATAGGTATTCATTTTCCCAGGGACGTGTTGAATGGTATATTTGTATTTGGAAACAGCGGAGAGATGTTGTCGTTGACGGGCAGACCAGGCATCAGACTGTTTAGTAAAGGCATGCAACATAGGCATGTGGTCTGTGTGAACGACGAAGGGTGTACCTTCCAAGAAGTGGAGAAAGTGATAGACAGTCAAATATCTGTCAGGAATTTGCAGTCAAAAGTAGAGTAGTCGGGTTTTGCCTTGGACAGTTTTTTACTGAAGACAATCAATGGGCGAGGCGAGCCGTCTATCACCTACACAAGTACTGCACCAATAGTGACATCTCTAGCATCTGTGGAGAAAAGGAGAGGGCATATGGCATGTTAAAAGGGAAAACAGCAGCGGTTGGTAGGACATTCTTTGCATTACAGACAGCCGCTTCCTGGAGGGGACCACACTTCAGGTCTTTTGGCTTACCCTTGAGGGAGCCGTTGAGGCGGCAAGAGTGGTGGCAATGTCTGGCAGGAACCGGTGATAATTGTAGATCATACCCAAGAATTCTTGCAGTACTTTGACGGTCAATGGCGTGAAACAGTTTTGAATGGTGGCTACCTTCTCCATGAGGGCATAATTGTCGTACCAGACAACATGACCATTTTATTCTGCTGTAGAGGTCAAGCACAATGCGCAGGTGATGGAGGAGGTGCTTCTCTTTGGAGGAAAAGAGCACAAGTATACAGTGTCGTCCACATAACCTACGCATAAGGAGAGGTCCCCTAAAATGCCATCCATGTAGCCCAGCATTACAAAAGCCAAAACAGAAGTAATATAAGGTGTATGTACCAAAAGGGGGTATGATGGAGGCTTGGGGATGTCTTCTGGGTTCATGGGATTTGATAATACCTCTTCAAGAGCTCATGCATGGAGAAAACCTTGGCTTTGGGCAAGTGGGAGGTAACATCGACAATGTTTGGAAGTAGATAGTAATCCAGTTCTGTCTGCATAATCAGACACCTTTACTCGCCACAATGGTGCAGGGAGCCATCTTTCATCAGGACGATATGTAAGGGCAACGTCCATGTGCTTCAGGCCTTTTGGCAAAGGCCCATTTCTTCCATTTTAGTGAACATTTGTTTGGTGGCTGCCAAACAATCCAGTGCCAGACACCTGAATCTGGTGAACACTGACGCTCCCATTGTCTTCATATGGGTGTTTGGCGAAGTTCAGGATGGAAGACTTCCGGATAAAACATGAAGAGGTGGGCGTATGCATCCGTGGCCATGCTGATGTGGAGAGCGAGGTCGGAGGGGGCAGGTTGAAGAGGTCTTGACAAGGAAAAATCTGCATTGACTAATTGGTGATGCCCCACATCAACCAAGCGGTGGAAATGGGAAATGAAGACCACATCAAGGATTGGCAAAGTGACGTCAGCAACGAGAAACTTCCAATGATATTTGGCAATCCCAAACGATAGTGTGAGGGTCTCGTGCCTTTGGGTGGGGATCACATATCTTTTGGCATATACCTGGTGGACATCGGCAGCCTTAGACTGACTAAGTCGTGTCTTGGAGAGTGACCTTGGTAGAAGAATACGGCAAGCACCAGTGTCTACCAAAAATTGCACGCCCGGTACCTACATCATATAAAAAGAAACGATTAGTGACAGGGGAGGCCACTGCTACAAGAGATGGCTTACTAACAAGTTTTTGCCCTCTGACAACCGTTTTATTATTATTATTATTATTATCATTATTATTGTTATTATTATTATTATTATTATTATTATTATTATTATTATTATTATTATTATTACTTGTAAAGGTACAACCTTAATTTGAAAAGCATTATCCTTATTATTTTTATTATTATTATTACTATTATTTCTTGCAAAGGTACAACCCTAATTTGAAAAGCAAGAGGTTATAAGGGATAATAGCCCAGTGAGGAGAGTAAACAAGGTATAATAAAAATATTTTAAGAACACTAACAACATTAAAATAAATATTTCTTATATAAACTATAAAAACTTTAACAAAACCAGAGGAAGAGAAGTAAGAAAGAATAGTGTGCCCGAGTGTACCCTCAAACAAGAGAACTCTAAACTAAGACACTGAAAGACCATGGTACAGAGGCTATGGCACTACCGAAGACTAGAGAACAATGGTTTGATTTTGGAGTGTCCTTCAAGAAGAGCTGCTTACCATAGCTAAAGAGTCTCTTCTACCCTTACCAAGAGGAAAATGGCCATTGAACAATTACATCACAGAAGTTAACGTCTTGGGGGAAAATGAATTGTTTGGTAATCTCACTGTTGTCACATGTATAAGGAGAGAGGAGAATGTGTGAAGGAAAGGCCAGACTATTCGGTGTATTTGTAGGCAGAGGGGATATGAACCATAACCAGAGAGAGGGATCCAATGTAATACTGTCTGGCCAGCCAAAGTACTTTATAACTCTCCAGCGGAAGTATCTCAACGGGTGGCTGGTGCCCTGGCCAACCTAATACCTATTCACAACAACTGTGAATTTGAAGTAGTAGTAGCATAACTACAGCCGATTGTCGTCAGTAAGTGGCTGGAGAGGTCGTTGGTTCGGTCGTAAGTGAAGGGTAGCATATGTTGGAAATGGTTGGTTTTTTCACTGCTCCAGCACTTCATTTCACTATATTCACGTCAACTTTAGTCGAAGTTGAATACTTGGTCTCTTCAGGAGGAGTGGAATCGCATGCTCTATTGACGTGTTCCCTTGATTGCAAAGCTAATCGGAGATTTCTCGAAAAGTGTCCTCGGGGATTGCCACGAAGACATAGTCTGCTTTGGTGCTTGAGTGATTCACACCCTTGATGCAAAACTGAACATCAATGTGCTGGATGTTGCGAAGGGGTATTTCCTGGATGGGGCGTGGAGAGAAGAGTCAGGGTCCGAGGGTGGCATCATCAGACAGTAGGGCTCAGCAGTGAGGGGGAAGGCCGGAGAGCTCTGTTCTTCCGGCGGTTACCAATTAGGCGAGATGATTGCAACAGATAACAAGTTTCTATACAAGCAAACCTCAGCAAGATTGTCACAAAAAGCCGAACCAACTAATGCAAGAAAAGGTAAGTTTAAACAGGTTCAATTATCAGTGCCGGGGGGAGAAGAGCAAGATATACAAATATAAAAAAAATACGGAAATACCGTTATAGGGTACGAGCGTGTGTGAAACACGTGCGGTACACTCTCATTTAGAGATATAGGGTGTAAGCAGTTTAATAATGGAAATCATTTATTTTAGATATTTAATGGTAGAACTAAAGTAAAGGCATAATCGAAACCTGTCAGGCAGGAGCACTAACAAGCATAACTCCAATAACTATAAAATGTTGATATTGTAGGCTCTAGCTAAAATTTGGTAGATGGCTATTTTCTTGTTCAACGCAAAATTTGTCCGAGATAGGGAGATGGAGGCTGTTATCAGAAAAAGAAAGTCTCATTCACAATATCCATCATTCTGAAAGAAGAAAAATGTATGTATTCATTACTGATCTCCGAATAAACGAGCATCTTCAGCCACACATAGGAGTGTCCATATTTGCGTCGGTCACGAGTAACCGTACTAGCGTGGGCATTAATGCTTCAAATTACTGTAATTACTTGAACGGTTGATGCCCCTTCCTCTCTACCTCGTGTACGGTTGTTGAAGTTCTGAACATGTGACTGGTGGTCTCTTCAAATACCCTCCATTTTACACTTCATATATGTTACCGGTCATAAACGTCCTCAGATCAAAATTATAAGACCTGAAAAATAATCATTGTCTAATGTGCATAAAGAAGCCGGATCTACCAGGAGTACGATCCTCGGGTCTGGCATTTCTTTTCCGCACGGTGTGCTCTACCATATATTCCTAAATCCATTACTTATGTAATGAAGATATTTCAGTTTAGAGAATGTACGAATGTTAAGACCAGTAACGAATATATAAATACATTCATACATATAGACACAAATGCGTATATATAGAGTCCTTGCAGGCATGGTTTTGGCTGAGTGGCCTATTACCATAAATGAATTCCGGTAGATATATATTCCCAAGGTAGAAATCGGTATTAATTACCAGTATGGTTGATACTTACATTTATATATATATATATATATATATATATATATATATATATATATATATATATATACATATATATGTATGCATATATATATATATATATATATATGTATGTATATATACACTATATACACTATATACGTATATTTACATACACACATATATATATACCTTTGTATAGTGGAACAAAACACGAAAACACCCATTGACAACATAGAACATATTAAACAATCTCACCAACCATTCATATCTCAACCCTCACCCCCATCCATACCAGGTGCTTTTCCTGCTCTCGTTTCATATAGTGATCTCTTCACTTCCTCTTTTGTAATCTCTCTCTCATTCTTATATCCCATTACTGGCACCTCAACACCTGCAACAGCAATTATATCTGCCTCCTTATCTTCCTCAATATTCAGCAAGCTTTCAAAATATTCAGCCCACCTTTTCCTTACCTCCTCTCCTTTTAACAGCCTTCCATTTTCAACTTCCACTCTCTCTTCTTTTTTTCGATCAACCCTTCCTTACTTTCTTCACTTCTTTCCAAAACTTCTTATTCACTTCATACGAACAAACAAAACCCTGACACCCCAACCCCCTCCTTCCAGTCAGCTTCACTCTTTGTCTCAGCTACCTTACATATTACTTCCATATTTTTCTCTCTATATATTTCATACTACTCTACACTATTACTTTGCAGCCATCCTTCAAAGGCCCTCTTTTTCTATTCTAATTTTATCTTCACTCCTTCATTCCACCATTCACTATCCTTCCTTGTGCTGCCTCCAGCATATCTCTTACCAAACACATCACTTGTAATCCCAACAAGATTTTATTTTACTAACTTCCACTCCTCCTCTAGATCACCAGTTTCTCTACTACTTCCAACCTCTCTTGATATTCACTCTACTCATCAATCCTCACTACCTCCCTTTTACAGGCCCCATTTTATTTAGCCACTCTTTTTCTTCAACTAATCTTCCTTCAACCAAGATATGATCAGACATACCGTTAGCCACACCCCTAACACGTGCATATCTTTTAATTGTCCAAACATCCATCTTGTTACTAACACATGATCCATTTATCGTATCATGAAAATTAATCGAAAACAATTAATCGAAAACGATTATTCGAAAACTATTATTCGAAAAACAGCTATACGAATGAAAAATTGTTCGAAAGAAAGTTATTCGAAAGGACAATTATACGAAATGATAGATATTCGAATTGTTCAAATAGGCAATTATTCAAATGTTTGTTTGAAAGTTATCCGATTTTTTTAGGGGAAATAAACGGTGTGAAGGACATCAACCACCAAGGACTTCATTTCTTCGGAATATTGCAGCCCTTCAGTGATGGCCGAATACATTTCAAGTGAAAAAGGCATGCCTATGCTTAAAATCGATGATTTCATATTCTTGAAAGACAAACAATATCGTAACAAAGAGAACAGGATTCACAAGAAATTCACATTGGAAAATTAAGAGCAGGAAGCACAAATATGAAGAGTTCTAAGAAATATCGTGACTTGAATGAAAGGATAAAAAAATTAGTGGCAACCTTTGAGGAGTTCTCAGTATTAGAGTATTTGTACGCTGTAGCGCATAACTTGCATTTATAAGTAAATCTGTTTCATCATGAATTTATTTTAATAGTTTTAATAATGACATTCATACTTAAAAGATTTCATCCTTTTTTGTATTTTTACACCTTTGTTTAAATAAAGAATTTCACATTTCAAATAATTATCATTTCGTATAATTGTACTTTCGAATAACTTTCTTTAAAACAATTTTCCATTTGAATAATTGTTTTTCGAATAATTGTTTTTGAATAATTGTTTTTGATTAATTGTTATCGAACAATGTTCACATAATCCCATTTATGCCCTTTCTACTACTCTTCCATTTGCTACTCTTACCGATATATACTTTTTATTATCTTTCTTTGTTAAATATTCAGCTTATCACCTGCTGTTGTTCAACACACCTATCTGCCAGTTTCTCACCACTCTCATTTTCCTTTGGTATGCCATACTTCCCAAAGATGCCTTCTACCTCTCAAGCAGAAGAAGAAGAAGAAGAAGAAGAAGAAGAAGAAGAAGAAGAAGAGAAAAATAAACAGGATATGTGTAAGGATGCAGAGGAAATCATTGATACAACATATGATGCCATTCAGCAACATACTTACGAAGAAATAAATTATCAGATGAAAACAAATAATAAACCCAAGAGACTCTACCTGGACGTACATAATTTTAGGGAAGAGCAAGAAAAAGAAAAAAAAGAAAAGAAAGATAAAGTACACAATTTATTGAAAAGAGGGAATTTCAGATTTGGCGAAAGATGCTACTACAAGCATCCAAAGATATGCCATAATTATGAAATATATGGTAAATGTGCCTATTTAAATGGATATGGAGACGAATGCAGAGATCTCCATCCAAAAATATGCAACAAACTGGAAGAAGGAAAAGGATGCAAATTCAACAAAAATTGTCGAAATATGCATCCTGCAACCATGATTGAAAGTCAGAAAATTCAAAAGCAAACAGGCAAGAAAAATGAAAGCAAAAATTAAACAATAAAAGAAACAAAAAAAAAACAAGCTGAGTATATACCGCACTATGCACAAAAGGTCACAAGATATGATGCCTTTCAACCCAAATATGCACAATTAGAGCCAAACTATAAAGAATGAATATATAATGCTAGGGGTTGGTGCAGCTATGGGGATAATTACAGGTATCCACACAAAAATAAATATGAAGGCGAAAGAGCAAATATGATAAAAAAAAAGTTGAATTTTTTGATGGCAGAATTCCTGGAAATGAAGAAAAGAACATCATATCAGAACAGGAAGGAAACATGGGAGAATCCATATTATCACCAATATTAGATAATGGGATGAAACACAAACCATCATAGTGATGAATGCACAGGGTTTAGTCACGAGTAACTCTAAAAGGA
Organism: Palaemon carinicauda; assembly: GCF_036898095.1. Classification (NCBI taxonomy): domain Eukaryota; kingdom Metazoa; phylum Arthropoda; class Malacostraca; order Decapoda; family Palaemonidae; genus Palaemon; species Palaemon carinicauda. Next base: position 102,253,805 of record NC_090729.1, read on the forward strand.
AAATATAGTTCTTAGAAGAACTAACCCAAATTGAAAAAATAGATATATTAGATATAAGTGAAACATGGTATTTCCAAGAGACTGGCAGTGATGACCAGATAAAGGGTTTCCAAACATATAGATCAGACATAACAAATAGCAATCAAGGGGGAACCGCAATATATGGAAGAGACAAAAATAAAGGAAAAGTCTGTGAAAAATACAGCAACACAGAATGTGAATTGATTGCGGTAGAAATTGAATATGAAAAATTAGTGAATATTATAGTTTACAGACCCCTAGTACTAAGGAGTTTGACATAATAATAGAAAAAAATAAATGATATATACAGAAACCATAAAGACTGGAATATACTCCTATCCGAAGATTTTAGCTTTCCTTTCGTGGATTGCAAAGAACAGATAAAAGAAAGTGGCTGTATATATACATATAAAAAAGAGAGTAATAGTAGTGCAGAATATAAGAGGCAATTTGAAAAGCTTCAAGATATGCTATTAGAACAGAATATGCAACAAACAAACCACATTCCAACAAAAAAGGACAATGTCCTAGATTTAGCATTTATTAATGAGGTGAGTTATGTTAAATAAATAATAGTGTATAACACGGGAATTTCAGACCACATTGTCATAGAATTAATAGTCCATTCCAAAGCAAGTGAACGCAGAGATAAACAGAGCACAAAACAATGGGAACGATATGGAAAATATAATTTTTATAGTAAGAATATAAAGTTTTCAGAAATAAATGAAGAATTGAACGAAGATTGAAAAAAAATGTTAGTAAGTGATAATATACAGGTAAATCGGATATACTGTACAACATACTGGAGAAAATTGTTGAAAAATATGTACCAAAAAAAAAAAATAAACATCAGACATGCATACCAAGAGACAGAAGGGTCTTTCAGAAAATTAGAAAGTGGAAGAAAAATCTTGCAAAAGGAAAAAAATGTATGGAAAATGATGGGAATAAAAATAAAAAGTAAGATACAAAAGGCAGAACAAAAGATCATATAATCGAAAGAAAATTAAAAGAGGAACTTAGAAGAAAGGACACTTGAAAATATCAAAAAAAAAAAAACCCAAAGTACTTTACTCCTATGCTAAAAAAGATGAATAAAGGGAGATTAGAAATAGGCCCTCTAAGAATTGAAGGACGGTTAACGAATATAAAAAAAGGAAATATGCAACATATCAGCAGAAAAATATAAGAGTGAATTCATGCCAAAAATTGCAAATGAGAATAATGAAACAGATATGAGAGAAGAAGATATTGAATATCTAACTGATATAGATATTAATGAAGCAGGTATTATGCAGGTTATAAGAGAAATTAAAAATGGATCGGCGGCCGGGCCAGATGGAGTTCCAGCGATTTTGTTAAAAAAAACTGCACACACTATTGTGAAGCCGCTTGCAATACTGCTAAGACAAAGTGTAGATATGAGCGAGATATATGTTAAACATAAATTAGCATATATAACCCTTATTTTCAGAAGTAGATCAAGACTAGAGGCAAGCAATTATAGACCTGTTAGTCTAACATCACATATTATGACTGTATGAAAGGGTAATAAAAAAGAAAATAATGAATCATTTGGTTAAAAATAATCTATTTAATATAGGTCAACACGGTTTTGTGCCCAGAAAAAGTACACAAACCCAACTGATAGCACACTATGAAAATATATACAAAAATATGATAAATTCAAGAGACACAGATGTGGTCTATCTAGATTTTGCAAAAGCCTTTGATAAGGAAGACCATAATATATTAGAGAAAATAAAATGAGAAAAGCATAATATTGTAGGAAAGATAGGAGAATGGAAAAAAAATTTCTACAAAACAGAAAACAGATAGTGGTTGCAAATGACGAGAAATCAGATGAAGCTCAGGTAATATCTGGCATGCCAAAGGGTACGGTATTAGCTGCACTGCTGTTTGTTATTATGATCTCAGACATAGACTGTAATGTTAATGACTCTGTAGTGAGAAGTTTCGCCGATGACACATATCAGGAGTGAGCGTAGATGTGTTTAAGAATAAGCTCGATAAATACCTAAGATGCTTCCCAGACCATCCAAGACTGGAAGATGCAAAATACACCGGAAGATGCATTAGCAACTCTCTGGTGGATATAAGAGGTGCCTCACACTGAAGGACTTGGGGCAACCCAGAAATAGAATAAGGCAATAAGGTAAGATAAGCATCCACAACGGTATTTAAATCTACTCATTACAACTACATAATTCCTTCTACCCAGTCCTTCTACATGCCTAGTTAGTTCCATACAGAATTAATTATGCTATTCTTCACTTTTCTCATAACCTAGCCCATATGCACTAACGAAAGTCCAACATTCCATACCCAACCTATTCCTTACCCACATTAACCTAGATGATACCTCCTTCCATTCCACTACTTTACCTGTCGCCCATTCACTCAGCATTAAAGCCACACCCTCTCTTACTCTTCTCTTTTCAATCCCAGACACTCGACCTGTCACTTCATCAAACATCGCATCACCTTCCCTTTTATTTTTGTCTCACCCAAGGCCAATATATCCATCCTTCTATTCCAAAACATCTTTTATTCTCTAATGTACTAAATCCATGCCCATTCAGATACCGCAAAACTAGATTTTGGGATGCAGTCACTCTCCCCACTTCTCCTCTTCTTTGATATTTCACAGGAAGTAACTATGCAGGAGAAGAGATTCCCAGTCACCTCGTCCCCTCCTTTGTAGTCATCTCTTACGACACGCAGGGATGCGTTGACGCTATACTAAATGTTATTGTGTCCCCACTGCCACAGGAGCCCTTTACTGATACTACTTTACTCAATACAGAAAGAAAACCCATTGTACAGCATCCCATGATAAAAGATTTTAGCTTAATCCCTCATTAATAAAAGTGAACAATATCTAGAAAAAATATTCGAATTATGAATGTAATGCTAATTAGGGTTGTTTGCCAACACGGTACTAAACTAAGGTCTGACTATGCAGCTGAGAGCTATTGTATCTTTATAAGGATTTTTACCAGAATTTCAAATCCAAGGTAGAAAATTGTTCAGGATTATCATAGGCTTCCTCGTAATAAAACAAGCTAAAGTCTGTAAGAGTGCCGAATTCCGTATATACTCGAGAACAGAAATGCAATAATTTCTGATATCATGTTAAAGGATCTGTAAATATTTAATAAGATACTCACCGCTGTACTATTAGGCTCACAGGTGTTAATGTTAACAAAGGATGAAAAACCACCTAAAGCAGTTTGAATACAGTGCCTGAAATATGAGTGTGCCTCTTCATCAGTATGAAACTATCAAAAGGCTGACAGGTTACAAGAACATATTTGCCATTTAGTAATTCATGCCGATAATACCGAGTACAAACTAGTCATCAGTGTTATACAGTGCAATGTTATGCATTCAAATATTAGCTAACATCATTTAAACTCAATATTTGATGGCAATCATATTCTTAGTTCTTCATGCCATCAAATCAAAACTGCTCTCTATACTTAACAATTATACCATGGACATGTATAATGCAGTAGGTATGGATAAAACTACATTCTTAAACCTTGGGTGTCATCTTCATCGACACCCTGTCATACCTCTTTGAGTGTGGTAGTCAGAAAAATCTTGGATCTGTAGATGGAGTAAGGGAAGTATCAATTATCCAAAGCAAAATGCTTATTTTAATTAGATTTGTAATTTAAAAGACCACAAATAAACCTTTAATGGTTTAATATTTGAAGTTTGTTAAAAATTACCTTGTTCTTAACACACTAGAATTGTACAATTTCAATTCAGTGGCCTTGTCTAGAAAGACATTATCAGTTATAGTGAAAAAGAAATATGGTTAGCTCATTTCGGGACATCCGAAACAATTTCAAGGAAACTTCTATTTATTGGGCTTAATTCCTCTTGTTGTTCCTGGTCCAAATGAGTTAATTTCTCTCCCAAATTCCGAATGATAGACAAATTATTCACTTTGCTTTTTGTCCTTACCTCATATCCATCATTGTCTTCCGTGCATGGTATGGTTTGCGCGATACACACTTGTGTAACTTCGGTTTCATTTTCACTCAAGTAGGGTTTCAGTAGATTAACGTGTACTTTCCTCTGACTTTTCCTTCTCCCTGGAGTTTTGATAATGTAGGTCACGTCACTGATCTTCTCTAGAATCTTGAATGGTCCTTGGAACTTGTTGGTGAGTGGGAATCTCCTTATCAGCAAGAAAACTAATACCTGTTGTCCTATTGAAAACTGTGTGTTCTTACTTTTCATATCGGACCTTTCCTTCATTTTTCCTTTACTCATCTTAAGGTTTACTAGGGAAAATTTCCTTATCTCGCCAATCCTTTTCGTCAAATTCTTGACATATTATCCATCCGTTTCCTCTCGGTCTTTCCATTTTTCTGCTAACACTATAATCGGTCCTCGTACTTCTCATCCAAATACCATTTCATTCGAGCTACTTCCCATGATATTTTGGTGAGCATTACGTATGTTGTATAACATCAACAGTAGTCTGATGTTCCGTTTATTCCCCGTTTTGTTGCAGAACTTCGTTAACATACTTTTCAAAGTTTGATGAAACCTCTCTAATGCACCTTGTGTCGCCGAGTGATAAGCAGTTGATAGTTGATGTTTCACAGCCAACAGTTTCAATACATCCTGAAATCATTTTGACAGGAAATTTTGGCACTGATGTTCCTGATGGGTAACGGCTTCTGGGTATCGCGTTACTGGACACATCAAGGATAACATATATTTGTGACTTTTTATTAGTCCTTGGTAAAGGTCCCACAATGTTGATCATTTCCTTGCTGAAAGGTTCTCCTCGCACTTATATTGGGTGTAAGGGAGCTTTTTTAATGTATCCGTTTGACTTTCCAGCCATTTGACTTACGTGACATGCATGGCAAAACTGGATCACGTTCTTATGCATGACAGGTCAGAAAAAGTGTTTCATAATCTTATCCACCGTCTTCCTTATGCGCTATAGCGATCACCTGTCTTCTCAACGGTGCTGGAAATAATATTTGACGATATATCCTCCAATCAGCATTTCCAGGGATATCAGCGGGCCTCTTCTTCCCCATAAGCAGCCTATCCTTAAGAAAATAACATGTTGGAGACTGCTGGGCCTACGTCTCGTCTACCACATGGTACAATAACTTTGTTAACGTTGTATCCTTTTGTTGCAATCTTATCAGCCTTTTCCTACTCACTTGTCCTACTTCTAAGGCTGAGTTTTCTATTTCTTCTAGGTCCATTTCTTCTTTGTCATCTTGTCCACTCGTCACTCGTTCCTCTTCTCTCGGGCCTACTCGGGAGTTCTCTTCATGCATACCATCATGGGAACCCTCTTCTTTGGAAAACAAATCCTCTAAGTTCATCGTTCCTTCGATTTATTTTTCTTTTTCAGTAGCCAATCTCTTCGACATACTCCTAGTAGTCACGCAACTAGAAAACAGATACAGGTAATCCTTCTCTAGAGTTCAGTCGTAGGACTATACTTTGATGGTTTATCCATTACAATGGGACAAAGCACAAACGGCGCTCTACCAGCTTAAACACCCCACAAGACGTCTACTCCTTCGACAGCCAATGAATCCTTTACTACAAATTCAAAATTACCTGTCACCAACTTACATGACAGTTTCAAACAGCAAATAAGGGTAACCTCCTCCACTCCTATTCCCTTAAAAAATAACCAAGTCCCCTGTGAGAGACCGATTCATCAATGGGTTTACTCCTCATACCACCACACTATGGTTACAATCTGTGTCGCGCAATATCCTGACTGGGGTTCGCTCACTCTCGTCTATTGCTGCCAACATACCTTCATAAACATATGGTTTAAAGGTATCCACGCTGTTTGGGTTTGTCCTGTTCGTCGTGTCAACGTTGGCAGGTTTATTTTCCTATTCGACCTTTCCTAATTCTTTCTTTGTCTTTGCACACTGTGAAGTCAAAATACCCTTTATCACTTGGGCGACTGTTTTCAGTTGGTTTGACCAACATTCCTTATTGATATAGCCTGTCTTGCCATACTTAAAGCAGACAATATCAATCTTCTGCACGTCTTTCACGATAGTTGAAGGAGGATGATTCGACGATTGTTGCTGTAGTACTATCATATAGTTCCGCTGGAACTATTGAACTTGTTCATAAAGTTATTACTGAACTGGTTCGGCGAATACTTGACACTTGGTTGGAACGACTGTTGAAACTTCATGTCCGAGGAGGGTTAACGACTGATAATAATATAATCGTCCCTCAGCGAAGCAGCGTTATCAAGTTTCTCCACCTCTTTCTCTCTCAAGTACGTTCAAATATGTTAAAGAATTCCTCATAGATACTGTTCTAGTATTATCAATTCTTCTAAGTTAGCTACCTCCCTTACATAAGCAGTGTCTGTCCATCTCTTAAAACATTGTTTTACCAAATAAGCGTAATCCAGGAAAGTCATTCTATCGTCCTTCCTCAAACTTTGTAATCTTTCAGGATAATATTCAGGAGTCATCTGATGCACTTGCAGTACGCTCATCTTACTTCTTGATACTCCTTCCTATGGACTTGAAATAAGGAAAGGTATGCACTGCGGCCCTTCCCAATCAATACACTCTGCAATAACACAGTCAATTTATTTTCTGGCCATTTCATCGTTGATGCGACCGTTTCAAAATGATCGAAAAACTCATCAAGAGCTTCTTCCCTGAACATTGGAATTAACCTCTGGGAGTCTGACACATCAAACACGGGTTCATGCCAAGCAGGGGTGCCTCTGTCTGCGTTGCCGACTGTGCACAGGCATTCAACAGATCCAACTCCCGCGCATGCCTCGCAATCTCTCTTGCCTCTTCCTTCTCCTTCTCTTCTCGTTCCCTCTCTTTTTCTTCTTGTTCCGTTTTTTTCTTCCAGTTCTCTTTCTTTTTATTCCATACTCCTCACATGTCTTGCAATCTCCCGGGGTTCTTCTTCTCGTCTTGCTTCCATTTCCTTCTCTCTTTCTTCCAGTCTTGCTTCCATTTCTTTCGCACGTTATTTTTCTTCTCTCTCTTCTTCCTGTCTTCTCTCTCTTTCTTCTCGTTCTGCCATCATCTTTAACTTAAGCAAATTCTCCTCCACTGCAATTATTCGAATCTCAGCCTCTACATCCCTATCTGATTCCACGCCTTCAGTTTGTGGGTCAACTGGTCCTTGCTTCGCTAAAAATTTTTCCAACAGTTCACGAGTTGCTACAATATTCTCTTTTGATAACTTTCCCGAATTTATCAACACTTCTAAGGCTAGACATTTGATTTCGGCCTTAATCATCCAACTCGTTGCATGGCCACCGCATGCCATAAAAATAGAAAGCTACTGAGCTTTAGTTACATTAGCTTCTGGCAATTCCTGAACATTTGGGTTATTAAAAAACTCTTGGATAATAAACTGTGCCATATTGTAATTCAACAATATAAAACATCCCTCAAAAAAATATATCCTAACAATACACAAAATACTATCAACAATGTATTATTCAAAATCTTTAATCAAAACAAGGCCCTGTTATCACCAATATTTAAAACAGACTCACTCAATCCCAATTGTCCTGGCACCAAAAATATGGATTATAAGATAGCTCCCGAGTCTGGGCACGAACAATATATCATACAATGGTTCATGAGTCTGGGAATCAACATATAATATTATATGTATTACGGCTGGCAAGTTAAACAACCTCTCAAATTCCAAACTCACCTGTTTACTTTTATATTAAATCTGTTATACTTGGAAATATTAATACCCGAACTCTGAGATAGTTATATAACTCACAGACAGCAATATATATAACACTGAATATCCAAAGGTCTCTTAAGTACACTCAAAACCAAACTGGGTGATTATTTTTAAGAATTATTCAACCAAACTTACTAAGGCTCTTTACAGGATACGAACGAGGTTGCAATAAACACTAGTGATTGAAATTATACACTCTTTACAAAAATAAATATATTCTATATAAATTACAACACTTTGAAAAGAATTTACATAAAAAAAATAAATCACTCGAAATATTAATTCTGAACAAAACTTAGATCAAGATAAAAATTCTACGTCCTTAAAATTATATAATTACTTGACCTGAAATATTATATGTGAATAAACCTAAGACAAAATAAATAATGCATAGGAAAATTATACAATCAATTGTTTAACTTGAAATTAAATCTGAATACAATATTCAAGTTTGTTACTCAATGAAAATAGATAACCAGATCTTGATATAAATATCTATCATCTTATTACAGGGCCAGTTACAAAAGCTCTAAGAGAATTTCTATAAGTACTCACTATGTTTACAAAAACCAGTCACGCCAAAACTTCTATCTTTTACTGAACACTTTTAAAAATGATACACTGGGCTCAGTATGAGAGAGAAGTGGGGAGATGACTATGACTTAAGGCTGAAATTCTCTATCTAGTCTATGCAGCCCTTGGGGTTCCCTTTATATGAAACTTAGCTACTTCCAGAAGCTTCCAGGAGATCTGGAAGCATGGGTGGTTGGCCTAACAGCGTCAGAGTTACCAAGTATTGCTCTCTCAAACATGTATCCACGTAACACGAGACGAACTCTCTCAGTCAGCTAGCTCTGCCCACCCTTTGTCCCCAAAATAAAAAAAGATAAAATCTATCACTAAGTTTTTTAGGAAAATTCCAAAGCCCATGGCACAATATCAGAACTGCGTATTTTCTCTCATACATCACACAATACCTCATAAAAATGTAAAAAACATTTACATAAGCTCTTGTTCATATCTCGTATGGTTTACACAACACTCTCAAACAGGTTACGTAAGACTTCATAACAAAAATAGGTGAAATAAAAAGGTAACTCTTAACAATAACGTAAATTTACATATAAGGACTTGATTGAACAATACAATGAAATTAACGACAAAAGTCTTATGTAATATACACAATAAACTTAAATCTACAGGAGAGGAACTCATCTTATGGGCTGGCTATTCATCTCTTCAAATAAATCATGAATAAACGATTGTATTTACTCTATGCTATACCAGCTTCGTAAATATATATATATATATATATATATATATATATATATATATATATATATATATATGTATGTATATATATATATATATATATATATATATATATATATATGTGTATGTGTATATATATATATATATATATATATATATATATATATATATATATATATATATATATATATATATATACACATATATATACATATATATATGTGTGTGTGCATGTGTGTTTATATACAGTATATATATATATATATATATATATATATATATATATATATATATATTTATATATATATATATATATATATATATATATATATGCCTCCGTCTAACGTTGTAACTGATCTTAATGGATTTCATTTTTACTATTTTCCATCTTCTATGTTTTATTTATTTCTTTATTTCCTTTTTGCACTGATCTGCTCTCGCTATTAGAGTGCTCTGGCTAGTAGAATTTTTATTTTCTCTTTAAGGTTGGAACTTTGCTAGTAAGAACGATAACAAAATTTATACTATGTAACTTGAAATTAGTGGTAACAGTGTTCATACACAAGAAAATAAAAAACCTCAAAAGTTAATCAGATAAGCCAATATGATTAAATATTTCCATGCACCTATTCTATAACACAGAATAAAAACAAGAGTTCCATATACCACCTACTAAAGTAACAAATTCTTCAATGCTACTTAGAACTATTCTATTGCAATTCAGTCACCATCCACAGTATGATTTCAGATATTACCAATCCACTAGTACATATGGTTATGCCCATGATCCTAAAGCTTTTCTATGTAGAAAATGCAATAAACAATAACTTATTGAATCTACTTGATATGGGTTCCTTATCGCAATGAAATATCATACGGGTTTGCCCCTCAATAGGTGCTCGTTATTATGAAAATGTGGTGTTGCACAAATTTTGCTGTTTAAGAAAATTTTTTGTTTAAATTTTTTAATAATACCATAAAACCTTAATCATTGGATTGGTGTACTAGTGTGACCATGAATAAACCAAATGACTATCTTTCACTCTCCACCGAAATATGAAAATTGTTTTGTTTCGAGCACGATTAATCTTTGTAGAAAAATCTTTTGATGTATTTCTAAAAAACATAATAGTGTTTTACAACTTTGTTTTGGATATAGAATTTTTTAAATTATTTTAGTAATTCTTGAAGAAAAAAATAAAACTTTAGCATCAACCGGAAAAAGGAAAATTACAAGATTAGATATTTGAAGCATAAACGACTTATCTCATACCTAAAACTACTGGAACAGAGAGATAATTAGAGTATGCAAAAGTGAACTAGAGCAATAAAATTGCTGTATAATGCTTTAATTAGGTTTGATGTATAAATTCTGATAAAAGATAAACGATCTTCAAAGATTTTTCGCATATTTTCCCATCAGTATCAATATATTTTTAGATTTACAACTTTGATTAACATCTGAAATATGATTCAGGATGACAATAAAGGAAGCTGGAGAACATAATTTCATCTAGTCCTGGCAAGGTGGGGGTTGTGCATGGAAACCCTGAACCCTCAGATGCCCAGCTATATATGGACAGTTTCTACGACATCGATGACAAGTGCACTGACCTGCCTCTTACCTTTGCTGCTCAAAAATGATCTGTTGAACTTTTAAACAGTAAAATGTCTGTATTATTTCTAATCTGTAATATCAATTCCCATAGAAGTCACATAACATGCTGATAAACTGTTTCATTTACAAGCTCATAACTACATTGCCTTGGCAATTGTTATGGTTTTTGGGAGTGATATTACTTTTATAAATGATGTAATATTCCTGTTCGTGGACCTATGTCTTTTCTTCATTATGTATCAAAAATATATATATTTACAAATCTAGTCCATTCTAATCAGTCAACACAAATTTCAGTTAAAATCGTGTAAGTTTATTTCTATATAAATCAATTAATAATCATATTTTTTGGATCAATATTTCATTCATTATCATACAATATGAAATGAAATCATAGAATAAGCAATCATTTCATGGTTACACAAGGATGCATATTCATCTGTTCATTGGCTCTAGGCCGTATTCAATTAAGAGACTTGTCATTAAAGGTAAGCTCATTCCTGATGTATCTGTAAACAACCTATGCTAGTGTAATATTGCTTTTACTTGATATTCAGCATAAGGTATTCAGTGCCTCATTAACACTTGTGGTAAATATGCAAATTGGTATTATGATCATTATTATTAAAGTAGATGAAATTAACCATCCCAATGAGTCAGACTTTACTCTTACAGAGATAGCCAAAATTAAAATCAAATCTAAGTGAAAAAAAATATAAATCAGATATAAGAATCTATGATAGCTTTCATCTGTTGAACCTATTCTTCTTAAAAATGTTAAAATCTTAAATCAAAGAAATTCTCAAAATCTGATGTAATATCAGACAAACCTTTGTGATCATAACATAAATATCATTATCTTAAAACACTACATTTGCAAAAAAACATATGTATGTCTTATGGTTGAAGTAATATCACAATCACTGCGCTTAGGAATTATCTCTTGAGGTAAGCACATAGGAAACTCATAGGTTAATTTCGTATGGCCAATACGTATCCTTGCTAAAGTTATTTCCGTCTTTTAATTATTTTCGCTGATGATTTCCATGGAGAAGCAGTTTGTTTGAAATGTTTCAATTTATAACTTTCTGATTCATTATTCAAATTACTTTACCATTTTCTTACGATAAAATGTTTCATAATGGTTACATGGTACATAACGAGAAATTTAATACCGAGCTGTGGTAAATTTATGGTTGCTTTAGCTACAGTATCTGATTTTCATTACTGAGAACTCCAATGCGGACTGGAATCCAGTGTATTTCAGTATTTACCCCTTAAGAAGGAAATTTATTAAAGAGCTCTTCAATTTGTAATACGAGCTGGTTCATATGCGTGTAACCTTTATGTGCTTCTACGTGACTTCTGGAATTATAATACATGATAAATAATTAATTTAAGATTCATTTTATCCTCACTTGTTTTAATAATGTTAATTGCCATCTTTGAAAGAGTAAAGTCTGACTAGTTTGGATCGTTAATCTCATCTATTTTATAAAGACTGCAGATTTTTTAGATCCAAAATTATTTGTTATTTTGCGCAAGTTATTAAAAAGAGGAGCTTTTAGGACTTGTTTGAGATTTGGTAATGCTATTCTACTATGCAAATGTGTTTATGGTACCTCAAGTCCAACTGATTACCACCCAGTTTCCATAACTCCCATACTATCTAAAGCTTTTGAACTTCTTCTTGCAAAAAGGTCATAAGAGGTTTGCTGAACCTAGTTTACAATTCAGTTTTCGTAAAGGCCTTTGAACATGTGATGTCCTTCTTAAAATCTCCAATGCTGTACAGAAATCCCTTCATTAAGGTCAGGAAGTTCGTATGATTAGCCGTAATTTTAGGGCTGCCTTTGACCGTGTTAATCATGAGGCCCTTGTTTTCAAACTCAAATAGTTGGGAGTGGGTGTTCCGTGTCTTAGCATTATTATTAAATTTTTAAGCAATAGATCTCAAAGATATGTTGTTAGCACCATAATGAATATAGGAATGTGATATCTGGTGTTGCACGGGGTAGTGTTCTTGGCCCATTACTTTTCATACTACAGTATATACACATGACATGTGGTTTGGCCTAGAAAACAAGCTTGTTGCATATGCAGATGATGCTACTCTCTTTGCATCAATTTCATATATCCTGCATATAGATCAGGGTTTGCTGAATCCCTTAATAGACATCTACCTAAAATTAGTGTATGGTGGAGATTATGGGGTAGGAAGTTTAATCCTAACAAAACTCAAAGTATGATTGTAAGTAGGTCAAGGATAGTGGCTACTCAACATCCAGATCTCAGCATTGATAATGATTCTTTAACTTTGTATGACTCTTTTTAAGATTTTAGGAGTGATTCTCGACAGCAAATTTAATTTTGAGAAACGCATTATGTCTCTGCCTTCTTCTATTGCACAAAAAAATTGGCTTATTGGGAAAGTCTTGTAAGATATTCGGTGATCAATCTATTCTGAAGATATGTTTTATTTCTTTCACTCTACCTTGTTTCGAGTATTGTTCTACTGTCTGGTCTTCAGCGGCTGATTGTCATCCTAATTTGTTGGACAGGAACTTACAGTCTATTAAAAATCTTATTCCTGATCTAGATATTAATCTTTGTCACTGTCGTTCAATTAGTTCAATATGCATGTTACATAAGATCTTTTATAATTCTGACCATCCTTTGCATTCAGATCTTCCTGGACAGTCTCATCCTGTTCGTAATACTAGGCATGCAGTTAAATCTGAGGCCCAGTACAGACTATGATTCATTATGCGCACAGTATTGAATGAATGTGTTGAAAAACGACTTTTTCAACTCGAAACCGCACCGCCAACATGTTGACGGGCCGGCTAGATTTCTGCTGCAGTGCTCAGTGTTGCGATAGCCTTGGAAGTGGAAGTATTTTCGCTCACCTCTCCAGCGCCAATGCCTTAACTCTGTATCTTCCATTAAGTTTACAAGGTCATGCATTTCATTTTTTATTTCAATCATAGTAACAGTACTACTTTTATTAATAATAACTTTATTGATTTTATTAATGATAATTTTACTGATTTTAATAATATCAATTTTATTAGTTTTATTGATAATAACAACTGAGTCTCCTGGTAAAGATCACCGGGATACACCGTCTTTCAATAAAAGCTAAACTGCAACTACGCAGACAGTCTTCCTATTGAAGAGGACTGGTGTCGTAACAAAAAACGTTACATCTGGCAACAAAGGTAACTTTTCCTGGTAATTAAACTCTTTAGTGTGTGCGTGTGTATATATATATATATATATATATATATATATATATATATATATATATATATATATATATATATATATTATATATATATATATTCATATATATATATATATATATATATATATATATATATATGTGTGTGTGTGTGTGTGTGTGTGTGTGATAACACGCACACACACTAAAGAGTTTAATTACCAGGAAAAGTTACTCTTGTTGCCAGATGTAACGTTTTTTGTTACGATACCAGTCCTCTTCAATAGGAAGACTGTCTGGGTAGTTGCAGTTCAGCTTTTATTGAAAGACGATGTATTTCCTACAGCTCTAGACCATTGCTCGTCTTCAGCCTCGACTAACCATCAAAAACTTTAAGGTACATGAAAATTAATCGTTTAGATAACGTGATATAAAGAATAAGTTTGTTTTTGTGCTTTCTTTCCTCTTTTATTTCCATTGGGACTTCCAATAACTACCTCATGTGCTGTTACAACTAGGTCGAAAATAGTTATTTATGGAAATAAGATCTCTAGTTTCTTTTTATCTTTTCAGATGCAAAAAGTAACAAAATTGGTCATCTTTTTAATAAAGAGTACAATTATTTTCTCAGAATTTAAATTTTATAACATTTTCTTTTCTCAGCGTCGTATAATTGTACAGCTCAAATTAAAAACTAACAAAATGTTAATGTAAATCAATGGTATACTTGTAGGCAGCTAGCGCGGGGAAACAAGTGAGCAGTGTTGCAGTACAGTTTAGCCGCTTGCAAGTTTTTTCAACACCACTACTGCACCACGAGGCTGATACATGAATCATAGTCTGTACTGGGTTGAATAGTCAAGGCTTCTTCATCATGAGGCTCAATACTACATAGTATTCTAGAAGTTTTATTCCAGCCATGACCAAGTTGTGGAATGATCTCCCTAATCGGGTAGTTGAATTGGTAGAACTTCAAAAGTTCAAGCTTGCAGCAAATGTTTTTGTGTTGAACAGGCTGACATAACTCTTTTAATAGTATATATGTTAATTATATGTTTTTATGTTGTTAATGTTTTTTAAAATATTCTATTTTCATTTTTCATTTTTTCTTACATCGTTTTTTCTATTTCCTTATTGCCCTTCCTCACTGGGCTATTTTTCCCTGTTGGAGTCCTTGGGCTTAGAGCATCTTACTTTTCCAACTAGGGTTTTAGCTTTGGTGTCGAAGCAACAGTTCCTCCTTTACTTAAACCAGATGGCTCAGTCAATCACTGTCCAAAGGAAAAGGCAACCCTTTTGGCTGATGTTTTTGACAGTAAACAGAGTAATGAAAAACTTGATCTTCCTCATCCATATTTTCCTAAGGCTAAACTAGCTAGTTTAGCTTTTCAATTTCGTGAAATTAAAGCTCTGTTGATGGACCTTGATACTTATGGAGGTGTACACCCTAATGGTATTTTTCCATGGTTTTTTTTATAAAGACAGCAGATTTCTTAGCTCCAAAGCTATCTGTTATTTTGCACAAGTTAGCAAGAAGAGGAGCTTTTAGCACTGGTTGGAGGATTGGTAATGTTACTCCTCTATGTAAATGTGTTTGTGGTAGCTCAAGTCTCACTGATTACTGCCCAACTTCCATAACTCCCTTCTTATCTAAAGTTTTTGAATGTCTTCTGGCAAAACGTCTTAATGGGTTTGCTGAAGGTAATCATCTATTCCCTAGTTTGCAATTTGGTTTTCGTAAAGGCCTTGGAGCATGTGATGCCCTTCTTAAAATCTCCAATGCTGTACAGAAATCCTTTGATTGTGGTCAGGAAGTTCATATGATTGACCTTCATTTTAGTGCTGCCTTTGACCGTGTTAATCATGAGGCCCTTATTTTCAAACTCAAACAGTTGGAGTGGGTGGGTCGTTTCTTAGCATTATTATTGATTTTTTTAAGTAATAGATCTCAAAGAGTTGTTGTTGATTGGCACCATAGTGAGTATAGGAATGTGATATCTGGTGTTCCACAGGGTAGAGTTCTTGGCCCATTACTTTTCATACTATATACACATGACATGTGGTTTGGTCTAGATAACAAGCTTGTTGCATATGCAGATGATGCTACTCTTTTTGGTTCAATTCCATCCCCTGAATGTAGATCTGGGGTTGGTGAATCCCTTAATAGAGATTTAGCTAAAATTAGTGCATGGTGCAAATTATGGGGTATGAAGTTGAATCCTAACAAACCTCAAAGTATGATTGTAAGTAGGTCAAGGACGGTGGCTCCTCAACATTGGGATCTCAGTATTGATAATGTTTCTTTAAATTTGTATGACTCTTTTGAAATTTTAGGTGTGATTCTCGACAGCAAATTTACTTTTGAGAAACACATTAAGTCTGTGTCTTCTTCAATTGCACAAAAAATTGGCTTATTGAGAAAGTATTACAAGATTTTCGGTGATCAATCTATGCTGAAGAAGTGTTTTAATTCTTTCATTCTACCTTGTTTTGAGTATTGTTCTCTTGTCTGGTGTTCAGCTGCTGATTCTTCTCTTAATTTGTTGGACAGAAACTTACAGTCTATTAAATTTCTTATTCCTAGTCTAGATATTAAGCTTTGGCACCGTCGTTCAATTAGTTCATTGTGCATGTTGCATAAGATTTTCCATAACTCTGACCATCCTTTACATTCAGATCTCCCTGGACAATTCTATCCTGTTCGTAATACTAGGCAGGCAGTTAATTCTAATAGCCAGGCCTTCTCTATCATGAGGCTCAATACTTCACAGTATTCTAGAAATTTTATTCCAGCTGTTACCAAGTTGTGGAATGATCTTCCTAAACGGGTAGTTGAATCAGTAAAACTTCAAAAGTTCAAAGTTGGAGCAAATACTTTTATGTTGACCAGGCTGGCATGAGTCTTTTTATAGTTTATATATGACATATCTGTTTTTGACGTTGTTAATAGTTTATATAGGACATATCTGTTTTGACGTTGTTACGGTTTTAGAGTGATTCATTGTTAACTTGTTCTCATCATTTATTTATGTCCCCATTTCCTTTCCTCACTGTGCTATTTTTCCCTATTGGAGCCCTTGGGCTTATAGCATCTTGCTTTTCCAACTAGGGTTGTAGCTTGGCTAGTAATAATAATAATAATAATAATAATAATAACAATAATAATAATAATAATGATAATAATAATGGTTGATAGCTCAAATTTCTCTACTTATACTTCATTAGGTAATGAGAATTGGCTTGTTTTGTCTGGAGATACTACATGGCAACCCGCTTTCATCGAAGTATATATAGCATATTGGGAAACTTTACTATGAATTTGTTCATAGATATGTTGTTTATGGTTACTCGGAGCATAAGTATATTTTTTTTATTACTAAAAATGATGGGAACATATCCTTGCTTTTTCGTGATCCATGGTGGAAGAAAAACAAATGGTTTAATTAGGTTTATCCTGATGTTTGTATATTTCGTTATTGGAGAATTAGTAGATAGGATTTTCAAAGTACTTCGCAAAGTTGCAAAAGATGGTTCCCTAATTTAACATGAAATAGATATTTAACGTTCCAAATACCGGGCTGCCATTGCTCGATATGGAATTTGTCATGGTTTTACTTCCATGTAATATCTTTGTAAAACATTAGCCTTTGGGTTTTTTTTCTGTAGAAAGTCTGAAACCAACAGACGTCCAAACTTGAAGTTTTTAGTGCGGCTAGTTAGAATTTTACGTAAATGTAAATTCATCCACATAACGACTACTTTTTCTCTACGAGTTTGGAATGTTATTCCATCAATAAAATTTCTAATGAAAATTTTAAGGACTCCTCAAAAACAATTATATGTAAAGATTTTAGTAGTAATTACCTCCAAGTAGTATCGTATGCCTTCAAAATATAAAAATACACGGCAACTGTGATTTTTTTTTCTTTCTACATCTTTACGTTTTTCCAAGTATGAAAGAGAATTCAAGATGGATTTTTATGATTGTAAAGATGATATAATGTTACTACGACATGAACACCAATTCAGTCTATAATTTACCTTTGTCCACTAATTTTTAAACACAACTCGTTTGTGAAATTGGTCTTTAATTGTTTGGATTACTAGGATCTTTCATTAGTATTATCATTCCATGTCTCCATGCCTTTGTAAATATATGTTTGGCTCAAAAATTATTATAAAACTCTAATAGATAAGCCATAGCCAAGGGGTAATAGTTCTTATCTTATAAAGATTAGTATTGTCTTTCACGGGGGCAGTTAAGCCACAATTTGATAATTCAAATTCCAGCTCCTCTTGAATAAAACTTTTATTGTAGTACATGTCTTACACAGCATCAAAATTCAGTCGACCTGCTTCATTTTTACTTTTGATGAATCGAAAATGGATGTCCAAAGTATCAACACTGCTTACATTTTCCATATTTTAAAGTCTAGCATCTAGACTTTAAAAAATCAAACAAAATTATTTGGAAGATTAAGTTTATCACACAATTATTCAGAAATATCGAAAAATCATGTTTTTAAAAATAACTATTTTAATTGAAAACACGAGATAGATTCATAATCATATAAATGACCAACAAATTAGTGCATATAGAATATTAGGATGAGTGTTGTAAGAAAAAAATCCTATTTTATACAGTTTTCTGGGTAAGCTATTAATCAAATATTCTTTCATTATCCCTATCATCAAAATGGTAGAACAATTCACCAGCACTAAGATGTCCATCACTGCTTATTAGGGGATCAATAACATCAACTGGGTGTGCTGTTACAACCCAATCAATTCACATTCTGGCTATATGACTGCTATAGGGCTGACTGATAAGGCAGCAATATGGCTTAATCAGCAATATTACTATTACAAAAATGGTTCCAAAATATACTGGCATTAGCTTCATTAACACTTTTATTGCTTTGATGTCCGTAAATCGCAGAAGTACATTTCTGAAACTCCTCAAATACTTAACTAGTTAGCTGTTGTATGTCACACAATTCTGCCGTTGTTGTTGTTGTTGTTGTTGTTGTTTTTTTAATATAAATTCCCATTAACAGTGTCCACGAATGCAATCATAGCCTGAACGTGCATGTAGACCAAGTAGTGCCGGTTTTCCAAAGTTCAGTAATTTGACATCTAAGATGATAAAAAAAAAAAAATGCTGATTCTTAATCCTTCCCTTGATCAATGATGATATTCAGATTTTCATGCTTAATAGCCCATATAATTATTTGAATATCAGTATCTTCAGAACTTGAGTGGACAACACAGACTGATGGACGTCAATAATTTTTACGTTATGCACAAAGTGCAAAGTAGCAGATCTTCGTATTTGCCCCCAGGTGGGCAGTTACTAGAGAGGATACTTTTGCTGAGCATTTTGGCGTTAATTCCATGCATGCTGTTTTATTGTAAAGTAGAAAACTCGGTGTTTTATGTTGTTCTTTTCTTCACAAAGATCTTGCTCTGCCAGTTATAACATTGCTTCTTTGTTGTAGTTGTTAGATAGAAATTGACCGAAAAAATGTTTAGCTCTAATATCGGATGGTCGGAGAATTTATTCTTCCGCTTGGCATCTTACCAATTGCTCTTTCCTTATACTATCTTTACAGTAGATGAAAAGATGCAAAGTAAATCCCCTTGAAACACAAAGTTATTTTAAAAATAATCATCCATGCTTATACCCAAGAAGTTGCAGATAGGTTTACCAAGAAATCTGAATATGCTATAAGATCAATCACATAAATTAGATTGTTTTCACATCGTCGGTAGTATCATCAAAATTCAGTGAATTAAAGATTGATTCTCATCACAGTTGCTAGAGATAAGGGTACTGGAGCAAATGGATATCCTATAGTTTTATACAAATGTCTGGGCATACGTTCCTCACAAGGTTTTGCTGCAATTAATCTTAGAATATCCCTGTACTGTTATTTCCCTAATCTTCCCTCACGAGACCATTTTTTTTTTTTTTTTACAACCTTCTGCATGGTGTTTTTTTTTTGTATCTTTGTATTAGATAAATAAAAGGTGCTTTATTTCTTCACATCTTGCATAGTTCTAATTACCCAATAGCAAATCAGAAGGCTAAAGATTGATTACAATTTTTCAGTAAAAGAAATGGAGTACCTGCTGACGATCAACAGTTACAATGTACAGTACATTGTCCAAAAATTGTGCAGTCTTCCCGTAAACTCCCTGAAGACACTGGAATTTTTGTCCTCATACTTTTCATATATGTTAGCAAAGACATTTTCTTCTAACAGCAGCTTAGCAGCATCCATGAGACTTTTTATCCTGAATCATGGTGTCAATCTCTTTCAACTGTTCTGGTATGAATACATGTAGGCAAAGACGGTGTATGGATTCACTAAAATATTCATAAATCATCCTTGATATAATGCAATTTTTCCACTGACCACACCTTTAATCATATCAGGTGTACTTAGTCTTTCCTGATGCACATTTTTTTTCGAAATCTGCTGCATGATATGAATTTACCTATAGTAATATAGAATTGCATAATGCCATACATATCTCAAAGGTGTATCAACATTTTCAAATTCCTCTAGAGTCTAGATTATGATAGTCTACTGGAAACGTTCCTGCCTGCCATTCTACTGAACGGGAGTTCAAGACACACTCCAGCTCAATATTTTCTAGTAGTGTCTGCAAACTCACCGTCGCTGTGAGCTAGGTCTACCTGGCGAGTCATCAGCAGGTAGACGCTGATGATCATATGTATATATGGTCAGTCTCTATAGAACTGTTCTGTCCCTTACCTTGGCCATTCATGCGCGACTTTTAAACCTTTAATCCTTCAAACAAGATAAACTTTAGCAGCAGCAACTACATTAGGTGTTATATGATATACCGTCTATTTCAATGAGCTGCTATCAGCTGTGACTGCTTAATGAATTCGTCTGTTGGATATTTTGTAATGCAACTGATATTTAATGGCATAAGATTAATCAATATTGATCCCATAGAGAGGAACGACGTGATGTAGCTATTGTCCGGCCAATTAGACCGGTTGGCATGCATAAGTCTCATATAATTGTATGTGCTTTTTTATACCAAATAAACAGATTCAAAACAAAATCTTGCAATAATATATTTTACTCATCAGAAACGATATCTTTTATGGGTTTTTCGATTTAGTGTATATCGAGAATGCATGGCATTTGACCTTTGATATTTTGGAAACGTCCCCGAACCTGGTCGATCACCAAAGAGATTCGAAACCGTAGAAAAAAAAAAAAAAAAAAAAAAAAAAAACTAGAAAAATTGCGTGAAATTTTTTTTTCCAATTCCGGAAAAATTATGCCATACATTTGAAGTGTAAAAGGTCATATCAAATTATGTAACTTAGATATAGATAATGTTTATAACATTAGTGACCGACTAACCAAAGAAGAATTTCAATAATATATAAACAAGGTGGGAAATTTTTATAGTTGTTCGGTATTTTGATGTTATTAATTCCTTATGGTAGTCTGATATTACCGAAAATAAAAACAACATTGGTGACGGAAGTATAACAACGGATTACGCCACACAGACTCCCCACCAGACGAAATTGTAATAATTACAGGAATACTTTCAACCATAGACTTATGTTTCACTTCATCCACCACTGCAAATAATAATAATAATAATAGTATAAGAGATTTAGTAAGCAGTGGTAGTAATCATGCAACAATTTTAACATTTGATGACTTAGCAACGGAATAAACAGGGTTATTGAGTCTAGGAAGTGAGCGATGGAAAACGTAAACTGGCAAAAATGGAATAATGATAAAGCCATAATATAAATGGCAAAATAATTACAATAGAACTGGCCCGGGATATACTAGATTCTATTGATCATATGGTCAAATATAAGGAAAAGGAACATCAAACAGACTAGTGAGAAGGCGAGCATTAAATCAGTTATGCCTTGGGGGAATGGGAAATGAAGTAACGGTTAAATGTAATTTGCCAAACACCAACCTCAGGTGATAGAATTAACAGAGGTAAAAATATTAAGTAAAACTACATAATTTCCCGCTTGGGTAATTTTCCTAGGAAAATGGATATTATTACACCACAGATAGGAGACTAGAATGTGATGAATAAAAACCTGATTGATTTTCTATCTACTATAAAAGGCTGAATTGGTAGTACAGTATAAGCCTTTCAGAAAAAAAAAACTTGTGTTAATTCGTTTAGAGACAGAGAGAAATCAGCAAATTTATTAGAATAGCAAAAAAAAAAAAAATTAATTGGGTATAACAAAGAATTCGCAATGGCTGAGCTTCAAAGTGCAATGAGTTTAGATATAATGCAAAACCACTTCATAAAATATATATAAAAAAGGAAATATTAGGGTATTATGTTGTATTGGTAAGATTTGGAGATATAGAGGCTATCCTAAGATTTGGATAAGTCTAATTTATCCTGGACAAGAAGGAAGAAGAGCAGAAAATTTACAAGATATGGAATTTCTCGATTATCTCCTTAAATGAGGACGATATGAATGTCTATGCTAAAGTAATGTTAGAAAACCTATAAGTGCCAGGGGTAGCATTGGCAGTGAAATTTTATTGGTGTCAGTTGAATTATCATAAGCTAAACAGGAAAAGGAAATTTGTAACCAATTTCTTGGCCTGATCGGGCTTAGGCTAGGCTATAGCCGTGACGAAATAGTAGTGACGTATAACGCGTTCGAACAAAGTTTCAGATGACTATTGAGGTTGATTTGATTGATGTTCAAGAAATGTCAAGTAATAAAGCGATCTCAGAGTTCCCAAGATTCAGTGTTCTTATGAAGCTTTTCT
>NC_090729.1:102281539-102286539 GCF_036898095.1 Palaemon carinicauda
ACAGGCTTAATCAAATTTATCTATTTAAGAGGAACTCCATAATATCGAAGGACTCTCCACAAAATTGGCCGATGCACACCATCAAAGGCTTTTTCAATGTCGACAAATGCCATCGATTACGAACTTGGTTAAGGACCCCAATGAGCAGTCGAGACATTGAAGAAAAGAGGCGCTACAATAGGATATTTTGCAGAGAAAGCGTGATTAGTGAAAGGTGTCGTGGGCAGCTAGATTTTCATTTTTGCAATATGAAGTAAAGATAAATACTGCAAAAATTCCAAGAATAATACTTGCATATGTAATTTTCACCAACTTAGCAAAGTTCTGAGGGATAAAGAGTTTCCGTTTGAAGAGGAAATGAATGTCACTGAGCAAGATTGTTGTGGGTACAGTATGCAACAGGTCAGATGTTACGAGATGAGAAGGAAAAAAATCACAGAAATGTTTAAAGAAAATGTTTTTTTTTTAGTTGAACTTTAATTAATAGTTTATGATACATTTTCTTTGACCTAAATTGTAGCTAATTTCCAAAAAGCACATATAGAATAATTGGTGCATGCCGCGCTGAAGATTAATTCACATGTCAGCCTGTTAAACATAAAAACCTTCGTTGCAGGATGGAACCTCGGAAATTACACGGCTTTAACTGCCGTATAAAGAAGATCATTCCACAATCCGGTCATAGCTAAAATAAAACTTCTAAAATACAAGGTAGTATTGAGCCCTATGATGGAGAAGGCAAGACTGTGAAATAATTTCATACCTAGTACTACGTGCAGGATATGAGAGAATGGTAAGAATAAATAGAAAAATTTTATGGTACATACATGAAGAACTAACTGAACAACAGTGCAAGAGATTGATATCCAGATCAAGAAAAAGAAATTTAATAGACCGGAATCTTTCTTCCAACAAATTAAGATGAAAATCAGCAGTAGAAGACCAGACAGGAGAACAATACTCGGAGGAAGGTAGAATGAAATAATTAAAATATGTCTTCATAAAAGATTGATCAACGAAAGTCTTAAAAAACGGTATCAATAAGCCTTTTTGTGCTATTAAAGGAAGAACAGACGGAATATGTTTCTGAAAAGTAAATTTACATTACAAGCTTTGTTCTTCAATTGTTAGCCTGACGAACGTTTCTGTTCTGCCTAAACTGTCTGTCTCCGAACTTTCTTTTCTATGAACATCAGCAGCTACAGTACCGAAATGGAAATTATGCTTGCCATTTATCACATGTAAAGAAATAAGAAAAGCAAAGAAAAAGAAAAATCGCCTAGGATTTTACTGAAAATCCTGGACCGTTAGAAATGAACGTACGGCAGCACATACGCCGCACGTCGCTGGTCCCTAAGCAAAAGCTATAGCTTTTTCTTTTACTTACAAGCTTTTGCTCTAAGTAAATACTAAATATTTAGTTAAACCCAAAACCGTTACAATTTATTATACTGTACTATGAAAACAAGCGGCAATGAATATTGATTATTATTTTTCTTCACTACTTATTATCCCCATATCTCCTTGTAACATTGGCAAATGAGTGGTACTAAGTTTTATCAATGATTATATGGCATCAGATATATTTGAAAATAAATACATTCACCTTTTGAGATTGCTTTTAACTTAATCACAGGAGGTTGCTTTTGAATGATATCTACTGTAAACTCTTTCTAAACTTTGTGAAAGTATTTGAACAAGGATGAATTTACTGGATAAGGCATTGGTTATAAGAATGAGCCAGGTATACTGTTAAGATAGAAGAAGAAGAAGAAGAAGAAGGCATCACAGCTGGAGAAGGAAATGACATCCTAGAGCGTCTAATTGATTGATTGATTGATTTGAAGATTTCTGGCATCTAAACTAAAGCTAATTTGGATTGATTAGATTTAAATTCCAAGTTATATTGCTACATAAACATATATTTAATTATGTTTGATATACTATTGCGATCATCATTAATTACTTCTCAAATCAACTGAATTGCTATTACAGCAGTAATCATTTATGCTGGTGTATCTAAACTGCCTATCTGTTTCTATATATCATTAGGAATCTCCACACTGTACGGAGTTATATTATTATTACTCATACCATTTTTCTTCTCCTTCTTCAAAATAGAATTTTGAATAATTTCCAAAGCCTGGAAAAAGAAAAATGGAAACTTATAGCGCACTGAAATTACCAAACAATTTTCCTTCTCTCAAGAGGTTAACTAGCGCGCTGTAATTGTTTGATGACACTACAAAATTAAACCATTGTTCTCCAGTCTTGGGTAGTGCCATAGACTCTGTACCATGGTCTTCCACTGTCTTGGGTTAGAGATCTCTTGTTTGAGGGTCCACTCGAGCACATCATTCTATCTTGTTTCTCTTCCTTTCGTTATTATGAAGTTTTTACCCTTTTGTTATTTTCAAGTGCTTATAGTTTATATATGAAAGATTTATTTTAATGTTATTATTGTTCTTAAACTTCTCTTGTAGTTTTTTCCTTATTTCCTTCCCTCACTGGGCTATTTTCTCTGTTGGAGCCCTTCTTTTCCAACTAGGGTTGTAGCAAGTAATAATAATAATAATAATAATAATAATAATAATAATAATAATAATAATTATCACAACGATATTCCAAAGCAATACTTGCAGGGCTCCATGTGCTGAAAGAATAAAAGTGAAATCATTATTGAAAACTAAATCAAAGATTATTTCAGAAATTTTGGTAAAGATGCCTGTGAATAAGGTTTCAATACAACCGAATCAGCATTATATAAGTCAAATATTTTAATTATCATTGTTGTTATTGCCATTATTATTATCATATTTATTAAAAGGGTTATGAGACCAGCCACTACCTTTCACAGATGCGAGTCATTCACATAATTGATATCATTAAGTTTTAAATGGGTTCGTCATCGCTAGAATTCCAATTTTCCCTTTGTATATGCTTCTCTCTCTCTCTCTCTCTCTCTCTCTCTCTCTCTCTCTCTCTCTCTCTCTCTCTCTCTCTCTCTCTCTCTCTCTCTCTCTTTTATTATTATTATTATTATTATTATTATTATTATTATTTTGGTAGTGCTGATGGTGCAACTTTTAGTAAAGGTACTAAAACATTATATATTCTTCTATAAGTAAATTTATTGTAAAACTATTACTTCGAATATAATTCTGTCTTGCACATTTCAACGGTAAATATAATTGCAGTCTCCAATACTGTCTTTTAATCCAACTATCACCCTCTGCTGCTCTCTTATGCATTTCATTTATCTTTTCTTCCTTGAAATGCCTACTTTACTTTTATTTGATTTCCCCACTTCTTCTTTCACAGAGCCATTCTCCAACCTGATATGCTTTCTATAACCTCGTTGTCAATCTGTCCTTAGTTGCGTCTGTGTTTGAGTCTGTGTATGAATGGTTTGTGTGTCCGTGTTATGTGTGGAAATGTGTGTGTTTTAGCAATCTTATTATTCTTGCTCCTGTTACCTTGTAGCACTAAGCAGTTAATGACTCATTATAATTTTATGGATGTTCTTATAAGAATTGCTCTTAGGAACAGATCCTGCATTTTCTCACGAAGAAGCCACGATAAGGTGCTTCAACCAACGCAATACAGTAACGTAATTGTAAAATTATGTTTACTAGCAAAATTGCTTTGTCTTATGTTGTGAATGGTGTAGCAATGTTTAAAATCGGATCTTTCTTGAATTTACTTAATAAATCAGTGAATATTCGAAACAATTTGAAATAGAAAATCTTAATCTATGAAAAGCAAGTTTGATCTTAGGTATTTCTGAGCTACATATACTGGAGAAACTTTAGCTTCTCGCATATTTGCATTATGCAAGGAATAAATATACTTTTGTGAAAAACTTTTACCAAAGATTCCGATATTAATTCATATTATTCATGGTTAACGTATATTTACTAGGTCAAATGAAAGAGATCAATCACTGAATCTGCATATTTTATAATAGTTTATTCTATTTTCTTTTTTAACTGCTATCACGATTAGAAACCGGAAAGGATGCAATTTTGCTGTGTACTTGCGAATCATTTCTCTTTTTTTAAAAAATTAGTACCGAAAATGGTCCTTTGAAGTGTAGAAAAGATAGAATTTAATGTCTTGAATCGATTAGACTAGAGATTCCTGGATGAACTCTGCAACCAACAATGGCTGCTCTCTTTTCCTTTTTTCGTTGGAATTGGTCTTTAAACTCCTCCTTCTTACGAACAATTAATTTTACTAATATACTGGAGATGCGTTATTTACCGTGTAATTTCATCTACACATTATAAAAGCTTTTTAAAGGCTTTATTTTTCGTTATAGTACGTGAGTGATTTACCCAATGCGTGAGCTCATTAGAATGGTATTAGGCTTTCCTTGTGATGTTATTTATGTAAATTACTTGATTTATCTTTATTTCAAAAGATACACAGTGGAGATGTTATTTTGAAGCCTTTAATCTCTCTCTCTCTCTCTCTCTCTCTCTCTCTCTCTCTCTCTCTCTCTCTCTCTCTCTCTCTCTCTCTCCAGATGGCTTCCCTCTACACACAATAAAATTTTACAAGCTGATTATAATTTATTGTATATTTGGTGTATATGATTACCTCTGTATACGTTAGTGTATTGTAAAGGCACAGTCTTCTGAATGCAAGATTTGCTGTACCGTATGGACGTATTTTAAACCAACAGTTATTGTCTATTTAATTTAGCTGAGTAATTCTTCGCTTCATTTACTAATCTGTGTTTTCTTACTGGAAACGATATCTATAATAGAAAAACGAATCATTGGCACACACCATCAGCATGTAGCAGTTCCTAACGGTGTCCCACAGTGCTTTTTTTTTCTTTCTTTTACAAATCTTTATTTTATTTGAATGCCAGCAATATAATTGCGAGTTGACGAATCTCCACTCGAGAGCATTGCCAGTCACTTTCCTTTATTACTCATTAAATCTAATTGTCAGTCGACCTTTAACAAGGCTTTTGAGCCTTTAACGATCTC
>NC_090729.1:102291539-102312558 GCF_036898095.1 Palaemon carinicauda
ATGAGAATTTGAGTCAGATAATAGGAGAGTTGACCAACATCTCATTTATTAGAGTAGACCATTGATTACGAATGGTACTGAAAGGAAAAAAGTTGAAGATGTTGAAACGAAAACTGCTTTGACAAAGAATATATCATAAGAATAATTACTTATTATACAAATTTGTATATATCTACATGAAGTGGAAAAAGGTTGAATCACAATGCCTTCGAAAATATTTGGCCACATTAAAACAATTGACAAGGATAGAGGGAATATATAATTTAGGTGTTTAAGAGAGAAACAAGAAGACTCACTAAAAAGAACCAAAATAAAGATGGAGAGAGAGAATTATATAGTAAAGTCCGAACTTCAATATCCCAGAAACACCCTGAAACCAATTATATATATATATATATATATATATATATATATATATATATATATATATATATATATATATATATATGTATATATATATATATATATATATATATATATATATATATATATATATATATATATATATATATATATATATATATATATATATATATATATATATATATATATATATATATATATATATATAGATATATATATATATATATATATATACATATAATAGAGTTGATAGGGAAGCGATGTGGAATGTGCTGAAGTTCTAAGGAATTAGTGGAAGGTTGTTATAAGCAGCAAAGAGTTTATACTGTACATAGGCAGTAAAGCATGTGCAGGGATAGGAAAGGAAGTGGGTGGTTTCCAGTGAGAGTGGGGCTGAAACAGGGATATGTGATGTCACCATGGTTGTTCAATTTGTTTGTTGGTGCAGTTGTAGGAGAGGTGAATGCTCGAATGTTTGGTCAAGGATTAAAAGTGATATATGAAAGTAATCATGAGTGGGAGGTGAATCAAGCTGGGTTGATTGGTAACAGAGTTTGGAAGGGTGTGGGAGAGAAGGATATTGAGACTTAATGTGGTTGGTTATGAGTAACGTTAGGAGATACACGAGAAAGGAGAGTGGCACTAGAGCGAATGTCATGTTGAATGGAGAGTTACTTGAGGAAGTAGATTAGTTTAGGTACTTGAGTTCTGTTGTTGCTGCAAAAGATGGAGAGTGAATGAAGGATGTAAAGTGATGGGGGTATTAATGAGAGTTGTAAAGAAGAGATCGTTAGGAATAAATGTAAAGAGTTTTGTATGAGAAAATTATTGTACCAGCTGTGATGTATATATCAGAGTTGTGGAGAACAAAAGTGATGGAGAGACATTGAGTATGTTCGACATGAAGTGTCTGAGGAGTACATCTGGTGTATCTCGATTAGATAGGGTTAGGAAAGAAGTAATGAGGGTAAGAATGGGTGTAAGAAATTAATTATCAACTTGGGTGGATATGTATGTGTTCAGGTTGTTTGGCTATCTAAAGAGAAAATAGAAAATTGCCATCTGCTGAAGGTGATGAATGCAAAACTAGATGGGAGAATTACAAGAGGAAGGCCACGGTTTGGATAGATAGATGAAGTGAAGAAATTTCTAGGGGATAGTAGGATAGATGTAAGAGAGGCCAAAGAGCGTGCTAGAAATAGGATTGAAAGGTGAGCAATTATGACAGAGTTCTGCTAGGCCCTGCTGCTTATTCCTGATGCCTTGGTAACCGCTGAGTTAGTAGAGGTAGGGTATTCAGCATATGAAGCATCATTTGTGGTGGATAACAGGGGAGGGTGGACTATGGCACCATTGCAGTACCAGCCAAACTCGCCTCAATCCCTCATCAGGCTCTAAGGAGCAAAGAGAGGAAAAGTTCTTTTTTGTACTCTTTATTTTTATGTTGAATACCCCCATAAGTTGGGGGAAGTGCCTTGGTATATATATATATATATATATATATATATATATATATATATATATATATATATATATATATATGTATATATATAAATATATATATATATGTATATATATATATATATATATATATATACATATATATATATGTATATATATAAATATATATATATATATGTATATATATATATATATATATATACATATATATATATATATATATATATATATATATATATATATATATATATATATATATATATATATATATACTATATATATATAACTGTGCATATATATATGTATATATATATATATATACATATATATATATATATATATATATATATATATATATATATATATATATATATATATATATATATATATATATGACCAGGCATTTCACGAAATGGCTAAAGATCTTAGGTATTTCGGTAAATGACTGATTCATTCAGGGATTTCGCGAAAGGCCTAAAATTTTTAGGCATTACGGGAAATGACTTGTTTTATAGCCCAGGGATTTCGTGAAATGCCTGTTCACAAGATTTTCTAGTTCAATGCTGTATATTTGTTGGTATATTGTATATGCTTAGGATATTCTAGAAGCATTTTTTTTTCTTTTTGTATTACCATGTACAGGGTTTTAGGTTGAATAGTAAATATTTTAGTTCAATAGCCTATATCTGCAGATATATTGTATATGCTTACGATATTTTGGTAGTAACCATTCTGTAATAACTTATTTCTTAAAACTATTTATTGTTTCTTCTTTCATCAAATATACAGTTAGACAAGACAACACATGGAATGATTCAATTAAGCATACACAAGGTAAAAATTCAGTAACATACTGATACAGAAAGTACTTTTACACAACTTCATTATATACTCCTTATTTATTGCAACAGGAAAGGCTGTTATGACTACTACTGTTACACTTCAGCTTAGCCTTATAACATTGGCATTTAGTGATACTGCACTTTTTTCACCTGAACTTGCAGAACTGCAATGTAGGTGTCCTTGGCCCTCGGAGGGGGCCTTTTTTCAGTGCCTCACTAAAAGATACTTGCTGTTTTTGGTTGATTTCATCAACAATTAACAATCGTTGAGGGCACAAGTTGAATTCAATCCTAGTGAAGTTAGGCTTTAGTATCTCCGCCTTTAACCCTATAGTATATAAGTTGCTTTCATTTCTGTCCATGATGTCTCCAAGAAGATTTCTTTGATTCCCGGTTCCCCTGTCAACATGTGGAACTGGCACAGTGACATTATCCCTTATGTCCCTGGCTTTTAAGACGATCTTAATACGTTTGGCCATACGCTCTGCTTGGTACAGTTTAGCCTCTCTGGCTCTTTTGCAGTTCTTGAAAATTTCTTTTTGTCTTGATGCAATAAGAGGTGCTGGACTGAGTGGTGGAGGACATGTGTGGAATTGAGCTGGTAGGGATGAAGCAAGTACGAGGTTGGCTGTTCTGGCACTAGAGACTTGGAGAAGATGACTGGTTCATGAAAGGCCTGGGGTGGCTGGGTGGATATGATAACTGGCTCAGAGGCCTGGAGTGGCTCATCAGATGAATCACTAAGAGGCTGGGCTGCTAGTGCTACAAGGAGATAATCTTCCGTCTCTAAGCCGCCAATGACCTCCTGTGGCAAGCTAGTGGAAGTGAGTCCAACTTTTGGATCCTCTCCAAGCAAAGTAGCATATGGGGTACTCTGGATCCCTGAATGGTATGGTGAGTTCTTCTGGTTCTGAACAAAACAAAGGCCTAAGGACCAATTCCGGGTGTTGTTGTTAGAGAGCCAAGCAACCAGCATGTTTTTGATGACTGAGTTCAGCTGTTTGATTGAACCTTGACTCTGTGGGTGCGGGTCTTGACATGCACAAGACAAAAACGGGGCCATAAATATTCCAATTCTCAAACCATGTGGGCAGTAAAATCAGATCCATAATCTGATTGAAGGATGCATGGAGCACCAATCAATAAGAAGATATCCAAAAGCTGAAAATCAACCTCCCCTGCTCTCTTGGATGTGAGTCGGTGCAGAATGATAAACTTGGTCAAATGACAATGGCACACTATGATCCACTTTTGTTGGGCTTGCAGAGATGACTGCACATCAATTGAATCGACTCGGCAGAGAGAATTGAAATCGTCAGTAAATATTGGGCGTACCACAACTCCCTTTGTCTTGGGCCTTTTTGTCTTTTCTTGGCAGGCAGTAGGACTTGAACAAGTCGACAGCCTCCTTTGTGATGTTTGCATACTTTAGATTCAATTGCTTGAGCGTGCGATCTCGTCCATCATGATCTGTACCAATGTGGGCCTGTTGGATGATGGCAAACATGTCCACAATAGAGACATAGTAGGAAGGTTGGTCCTTTGGAGATGAACGTGCCTTGATCAGTTTCTCTACATCACCACACTGGAGAACTTCATACCTGGATAGATAAAACAAATATTATAAACAAATAATATATAAATATATAATATATGAAAAGGCTTCAACATATAAAATGACTTGTCATTATTAAATTGTTTTCATCAACCATTTCATAGGAAGCCTAGGCATTTCAGGAAATTGTTCTAAACTATAATCTAAAACTGCTTATATTGACCAGGGTGCTTACTTCTTCAGAATACAGTATCAACGGCCAGACTTAAAAGATTTATCCTGTGAAACAATCTTCGACTCTTCAATTGTTGTATGATACACATCTCTAAGCAACAAGTTTTTTTATGAAATTTATCATACTTTTAAAAGAGCTTATCACTAACCTTCGTTTCAAAGTCATTCGTCATTTTGAAGTCAATCAATATACAAAATTTGAAAGAGTTTTATTCTCCCAGTAAATGAATAAGCTCGATAAGATCATTTTCAAATACAAAGTCAGAATGAACCTTCATGAAACAAACATCCCCAATTAGCTCACTGGCTGGTGATTAGTGAATTACCAGCTCTTATAATCCAAAGAAATCAAAATTGAAGAAATACCTGCACACATAGTCAAAAGATATCAGAGAATTAGGACATTAAAAACAAAATAGTAGTTAATCTTAAATGGAACAATTGTGCTTGAAACAAATCTGGCTACAAATTATATGAAAATAAAATGCAGGGAAATTATATGGAAATGTTTAAGAACTATATGGCAATAGAGAAAAATTATAATATAAAGATTCAAAGCAAACTTTCAGTGAATAAAAATCTGTGTTTTTTTTTTTTTTTTTTTGCAAACGAATGCCAGTTATTAAACAGTTTGCCTGAATTCTATAAGGTAAAGTGCGTAATAAGAACTACTAAATTTCAGTCATTTCACGTAATACCTGGATATTTTAGTCATTTCGCGAAATCCCTAAGAGAATCAGTAATTTCGCAAAATCCCTAAGTAAATAAGTCATTTTGCAATATCCCTCAGTGAATAAGTCATTCCGCGAAATGCCTAGCCTCTTTAGGCATTTTGCAAAATGCCTGTTTACACAGTTTGCCTGTAACATTATATATATATTTTTGGGCTCAAGCCATGTCGTCCTGATGGAAGTTCCTATAGGGTAGCTTCCTAGGGTATATTACAACTACGGCGATATTCCCAGAGAATTTACCTTAAGGTACCAGAATTCTAACTCCTGGAGCGAGTATCCCTCGTGAAAGGGATATCGCGACATATCAGAGGACGTATTCTAGACACGTCACATGGCAATCTACGACCTGAACAGAGATTTCGTCTCGTAGGAGGGAGATTGACGAGATACGAATTCGGGAAAGAAAAAAGGGGAGCCGCTCCCAAGGCTTCCCTATCCCCCGATTCGTATGCGTGCCTGGCGCCAATCCTGGCGCCATCTGTATTCCTTTTTGCGTAGCTTAACAACTCGGTGTTTTTTCCTGTTTTTCTCGCAAATCTTGGATTTATTCAGCTTTTCATGGCTTCTCCGTCTTCGTTGGCCTCGGATAAGTTGAGTATAGTGTCTGTTATGTATAAATGTAGGCTCTTGGTAAAATTTTGAGTGATTAATAGGATTAATCTTTGATACAAGAGCCGTAGCCTACCAGAGGTGTCCTGGACACTGTCACTCGCTAGGTATAAATTAGTTAGTCAGAGTGACATTCCTGGTTGTTTTGCTTAATAAATTTTAGCTATTTAGCTTTACATAGGATTTCTTTTCGTGCTTAGTATTATTTGGCGAAGTATTCGCCATTCTGGCCTACGCTAGGCCATGTAGCCTAGTCGTTTGGTCCTAGTACTTAATGCATGATTTTGGTTTTTCCGAGTGTAATTAAAATTTTATTGAAGCTTTAGGCTATATTTTATACATTTTAGACTGTGTGGAATATTTCCAAGATTGTATACGTGAGAGTTTCGGTGAATTAGGTAATCGATTCTCTTGGTGCCTAGGCTATTTGCTTATAGAGCCTTAGTATACTTTATCATACTCCCCGGTTGCTTTCTTTTCTTCGGAGAAGGTATGCAATCCCTTTCCCTCTGTTTAAGCCTTGGGCTTATCCCTAAGTGGTTTTTTCCGAATTTATTTTCGATAAAACTATACTAGGGTGTTACTGTACCTTCCTGTTCCAGCAAAGTCTGGTTCAAAGAGGGACAGAACAACAGAGTTTTTAGTCTGAGTCCGTGTTGTCTGACTTGGGGCAGAGTCCCCCTCGCTGACCTAACACTTACAAAGGGAGCTTAGCTCCCTTAGGTCACTACCGAAGGTTTCTGTAAGTTATGATTCCTTCTTTTGTGATCGACCAGACTAAGTCCTGTTGCTGTTCTCGGGGGAGGATAAAGTCTTCCCTTGGGAGTAGCAACGCCTTCCTTGCTTTGGTGCTCTGGAAGCTGGCAAGTATTGCTGGCCCTTTCCCTTAGATCTCCCTTAGGCTAAGACAAGGTTCTTGGCTGCGGGTGATCTGTCACTAAAGCAAGGTTGGCAGGACCCTCTTGTCCCTTCCCCCTCTATCTCCGTAATGGCCTAGCCATTACTGTACTGTACCTTGCCGGCCGGCAGAGCTGGCCGGCAAGGGTATTACTGTACTGTACGTCATTCTACTTCTGGACCTAGTATAGGTTGGGATGTGGAATTGACTAAGCCCATTGCCGGCCGGCAGAGATGCTGGCCGGCAAGGGTCTTATGTTTTCGAGTGCTGCCCGGACCTCTCTTGGTCCCTCATCCATGCCTGCCGGCAGAGCCGGACGGCATTGGTCAAGGAAGCCTGAATTAAGTTTCTCCCCTTCCTTATATGCACTCTTTCGGTTGCCGGGCTTGGGGGGTTGTGTACACTCTTATCCCGGCATCCATTCTATTTTCTTCTAGTGCTGTACCTGTCCCGGCTGCCGGCCTATGAGGCCGGCTGCCGGCCTATGAGGCCGGCAGCCGAGCAGGTGTAGTCTTCTGGTTCTTTTGCTGCCGGCTGGCATCGGTCTTGTACCTTTGCCGGCCGGCTTATGTCAGTCCTTGTCTGCCGGTCACCAAGAGTGTGGCCGGCAGCTGGGTACTACCTTGTGTAGTTGCTGGCCGGCAGTCATTGCCGGCCAACACTGGCTGTTGCCGGCCGGCAGTTGCTGCCGCCGGCACAGGCATTTGAACCAGAGTGCTGCCGCCCTATAGCTGTTAAGTAGTATACCTTAAAGCTAGTTGTGGTGTGTGCCGGCCGGCAAAGGCAGGCCGGCACACATCCTCCTATACTGTACTAGTATTCTTCTGTATAGCATATACAGTAAGAAGAAAACTATAGTAAAGGTTTAGGTACAGCACTGTATCTTCTAACGCTATTGTGTTTTCTTGCACATCCCTTTGCTGTTGCCCTCAGATAGGAAGCAGAGTTCTTCCCTGTCTATTATCCAGGATTTTAAAATCATTGCCTAGGTGTGAGCTCCACCTGTTTCCTCTGGAAACCTTGCATTGGTTACTCTAGTAGAGATAAACTATTTTGATTTTATTATCTGGAAGGCTGCAACAATGGGTTGTGAGGGAAACACAAGTGTGTGTCTTTCCTTTCTGAATTGTTATGCTATACTATGCATATCCAGTGATACATAGTTCACTTGATACTCATGGAAATTTCTTCTCTTTACAGAAGGACACTCCGAAGTGGGGAAGTGCTTTCTGCAATGTCAGCAGCAAGAACCTCTGCGGACATGAGTTTTGTAGGAGACACGCAGCATACGCTGTCTCCAAGGATGATCTCCGGTATTGGGACCCTCAGGTATGTACTGTGTGCACTAACCTGATTAATGAGACATTTAAATAGCTAGGAAGAAGCTTCGTACCTGGGTAAGGGGCTTCCAAAAGAACACTTCTGGCCCTTATCTTCCAAGTGAGAAGATGAGGGCGTATCTTTTCCCTAAGGCATCAGCTGATGCAGTGATTCCCCAGCCTCAAGAGGAGATCCCCTAAGTTCAGATCCAGGTGGATGCTGAAGTCGCGGTCGCGATGCAAGACATCCAGCTAAATGACAGGATATCTGATGTGGACGGGTGTCAGGAGGAAGACCTCCTGGCAGAAGCCCAGGATGAAGTTCAAGCCCCTCTACATCGGCCGGTCTCCCAGTAGAGCTGGGACAGGCCCTCTCTTCTATTGTTGGAATGATCCAACAAATGCAGAAGGAGAATCAGGAGAAGGCGGCTGCAATGGAACTGCGAATGCAGTGCCTTGCAGAATCACATGGGCCCCAGAAAAAGCTCAATGTGAAAGACCTTCCCTTGTGCTCAGATGCTAACCCATGGAGGTATGCGGAGCACATGCCGATGACGACTGGAAAGATCGTCATCTCGGATAAGCTGGGCTCAGTTCCCCTGGAGGGTGGAATTCTGGCCCAGCAAGGCATCATATCCGGACTGTTATGTCCGGCTGAGGAAGGAACCAGCTTCAAAGGAGGAGACAGAGCCGAAGGAGGTCATAGTGATGGACCATGCTAAGGCTCAAGCTCTACTTTCATCCTCGATGAAAGAGAGGGGCTTCTCTAACTCAAAGGTAGCTGCATTGAATAGGAAGCTCCCTTCCTTTGTGTCCTCGCCTACTAGAGCCTTCCCCCTTTTACAGAAAGGGTTTCTGGCTGTACTAAAAGCAATCGAGTCCGGCAAGTCTTGCCCCTCCCTAGAGGAGTGTAAACCCTTGTCGCTGGCCCTGCCTATGGACCACAAAGACTGGAAGGACGTCCATCTTACGTTCTCAGTGGGAAAGTTGGAGGCTGATATTGCCGGACGTCAGTTCGGCAAGGACCTCCCTAAGCTGTCTGACTTTCTTTTGCGAAGTGAGTTCGATACAAAAGAAAGACTGACTGCCTCAATGTCTCTTCAGACTACTCTCGAGACGATGGCAAGTGACCCCAAGGTCCATGAAATGTTCATGGTAGTGGCCAAGCCTCATCTGGCCACAGTGACGAAGGACCTTTATGGCTTCGTCAAGGCAAGGAGAGCTTGTAGGGAGTTCGTGTTTACTTCGGCTACGGTGAGGCACGAGCTAAAGAAACTAATCTCCTCCAACATTTGGGGAAAAGACCTTTTTCCCTACCGACTTGGTCAAAGAAGTTTTTGATAAAGCCGCCTTGGAGAATAGAAACCTTCTCCAGAAGTGGGGCCTGGCTATCAAAAGAAAGTCTTCCCCGGATGAGGGTCCTCAACCAAAGAGGAAGACTATGAGGACTAGGCTACCGTCTCGGCCAGCCAAGCCTCTTAGACAGCAACAGCAACTGCAATTGCCATTGCCCCCAGTGCCCCAGATCGTGGCACAAACCCCGACCACCTTTCAGTGGGTACCCCAGGCCGTGTCGACACAGTCCACGGCATTCACCCCAGCGTTCGAAGGGCAGTCTACTTCCTTTCGAGCAAAGCCTAGAGGAGCAGCCAGAGGCTCGTCTAGACGCCCCTCAAGGGGAAGGGGATTCAGGGGTGGTCGTGGTCAGGAAGGCAAGACCTCAGGACGGCAGTCCAAGTGAGGTGATACCGGTAGGAGGGAGACTTCTGAAATTTCGGGATCGGGGGACCTTCGATCCCTGGGCCCACAGCCTACTCAAGAATGGACTGGGCGGGAGCTGGTACAGCACTCCACCCCCATACCTTCGGTTTTTCCAACACTCCACCCCCGTTATGGAGGAGTACGTTCAAGAACGGTTGGAGAAAAAGGGTGAAGCCCATCAATTTCTAAGGGAGGCTGTTTTGTGTTCCCAAGAAAGACTCGGAAAAGCTCAGAGTCATTCTGGACTTGTCGCCACTTAACAAGTTCATAGTGAATTGCAAATTCAAAATGCTAACACTGCAACACATAAGGACCTTACTGCCCAAGAGGGCATATTCCGTCTCTATAGACTTGTCAGACGCCTACTGGCACATTCCAATTAGCCATCGACTCTCCCCCTACCTAGGGTTCAGGCTACAACGAAGACTATACGCCTTCGGAGCCATGCCATTCGGGCTAAACATAGCCCCAAGGATTTTTACGAAGCTTGCGAGCGTAGCTCTCAAACAATTTCGCCTAAAGGGAATTCAGGTAGTAGCCTACCTGGACGACTGGTTGGTGTGGGCAGCATCCGAGACAGAATGCTTGCAAGCTTCCAGTCAAGTGATCCAGTTCCTAGAGTACCTAGGCTTCAAGATCAACAGAAAAAGTCTCGACTTTCTCCATCTCAAAAGTTCCAGTGGCTAAGATCCACTGGGACCTTTTGTCACACCGTTTCTCCACCCCGGCGAAGAAAAGGAAGGAGATAGCGGGTTCTGTCAAGAGACTTCAAGATTCCGAAAGGATATCAAGACACGACCAGGAGAGAGTACTGCGCTCTCTCCAGTTTGCTTCGGTGACAGACCCAGTGCTAAGAGCACAGCTAAAGGATGCAATCGGAGTTTGGAGAAGTTATGCATCAAACGCGTGAAGAGATCTGAGAAGACCAGCCGCTTCGGCTAAGTACTCTTCTCAGGCCTTGGTCCCAAGCCAGACATCTAAAGAAGTCAGGTTCTTCTTCAGCCACCTCCCCTGTCGGTGACGATTCACTCAGACGCCTCAAAGGAGGGATGGGAAGGTCATTCTCATCGGAAAAAAGTCCAGGGGACTTGGTCCAGGCTATCCAAGACCTTTCTCATAAAACTTTCTAGAAGCTAGGGCAGTGCTCCTTACCTTAAAGAAAGTCTCCCCGCGTCATTCGTTCCACATAAAGTGGTAATAGACAGCGAGGTAGTTGTAAGATACTTGAATCGACAAGGATCGACGTCACCACCTCTCAACCAGGTGATGTTGGCCGTCTTCCGATTGGTGGAAAAGAAGAAGTGGTACCTGTCGGCAGTTCACCTTCAAGGAGTCCGCAATGTGACAGCGGACGCTCTATCCAGGTTCACACCGATAGAGTCGGAATGGTCCTTAGACGCAGGATCATTCTCCTTCATTCTGAATCAGTCCCAGAACTGCAGATAGACCTCTTTACGACGAAAGACAACAAGAAGTTGCCCCTGTACGTGCCCCGTACGAGGACCCCTTAGCGGAAGCAGTGGACGCGATGTCCCTCGACTGGAACAGATGGTCCAAGATTTATCTGTTCCCTCCTCACAACCTTCTGTTGAGGGTCCTCAACAAACTGAGATCCTTCAAAGGGTAGCGGCAATAGTGGCCCACAAGTGGCCGAACAGCGTGTGGTTCCTCCTGGCATTGGAACTGTAGCTGAAGTTTGTACCACTACCAGATCCAGTTCTGACCCAGCGAGTCCAGAAGTCAACTGTCTGCGCTTCTTTACAGAAAACCCGGACCCTGCAGTTCATGATTTTCTCTCCCTAGCAGTGAGAAAGCGTTTCGGGATTTCGAAAGCCAGTATAGACTTCCTTGAGGAATATAAATGCAAATCTACTAGAAGGCAATATGAGTCATCTTGGAGAAAATGGGTGGCCTTTTGTCAAGGCGAAGATTCCGCAGGAGATCTTGACAGACTTCTGCTTATCTTTTTTCCCCACCTCCATGGTCAAGGGTTGGCAGCGAACACGATTTCAGTGTGTAAGTCTGCTTTGACAAGACCCATTCTATATGCCTTCCAGGTCGACCTAGGTAACGAGATCTTTAATAAAGTCCCGAAAGCCTGTGCTAGGCTCAGACCTTCAGCACCTCCAAAGCCCATTTCATGGTCTTTAGACAAGTTCTTCATTTCGCTTCTCTGTTGAGCAATGAAGAGTGTGCGTTAAAGGATTTGACACAAAAAGTTATTTTCCTATTTTGCACTCGCGTCCGGGGCCAGGGTTAGTGAGATTGTAGCCTCTCGAGAGAGGCAGGTCGTGTTCAGTTCCTGGATGGGGAAGAACTGAACCTGTTTCCGGATCCTACGTTTCTCGCCAAGAATGAGTTACCCACCAACAGGTGGGGTCCCTGGAGAATCTGCCCTCTGAAAGAAGATGCATCTCTATGTCCAGTAGAATGCCTAAAGGTCTATCTTCATAGAACTTCAGACTTCAAGGGTGGTCAACTATTCAGGGGAGAAACATCAGGCTCAAATTTATCTCTGAATCAACTCAGAGCGAAAATCACATATTTTATTCGCAGAGCGGATCCTGACAATACACCCGCAGGTCACGATCCGAGGAAAGTTGCCTCATTCTTAAATTTCTTTAATTGTATGGATTTTGAACATCTCCGTTCATACACTGGCTGGAAGTCTTCCAGAGGTGTTCTTTCGCCACTATGCGAAGCAAGTAGAGGAACTAAAAGAGATCTGTGGTAGCAGTGGGTCGCGGTGTTAACCCTACTGTTTAACTCTGCGAGGAACAGTGGTCTTAATTGGGACGAATAATTCCAGGGTGAGTGTGTAGTTACATACTGTACTACAAACTAAGTGAGGGCACTGTGTTGCCCATCCAGACTGTTCCATTTCCGAAGGTGAACCTAGCATAAGTGCAGACATGTGTGCCGAGCGTTTCTAACGCTAATGTCATTGATTTGTAATACAGGCTTTTATGACTTTGATACCTCGGTATCTTAAAAGTGGCATCTAATGTTTTTTCTTTCAGAAAAACAAGCTCTGTTTACTATCATACTTATGCTTAAAGTTTTGGGTTATCCTCTTTTCAAAATAATGGAGGTTTAAAAAATTATCAATGGCAATAAATTATAATCAAGAGCAAATTCAAATATTTATTTACATAAACAGAACTATCACTGAAATATGTATTAAGGAAAATGGCTCAGGATCGTAGATGGTCTTATTGCTTCTTGGTATTTAAGCGAGGTATCCGTCCTTATGAAGACCGATGATGCGACCTCACTAATAACCCCCAATACCAGAAAAGTCCTCAGGATCTATAAATATGTCATAAATACGCTCTATTAATAGAGAGCAAATATACGAAAATATATCATCAAAACTATTTAACTGCCAGTTAATATAATAAATGCATGAAGCAAATATGAACTCGAACGAGCAGAATAAAACAAGACACTTCACAAATATAAGTAGTTACACCGGCAATAAATTCTAAATTTTAAATGAAAACAATATGGTGGTCCTTTGGATGATTTTTTATGGTTCAGGTTAAGGAGACAGTTCATTCAAGATTGATGAGTAACTCGAGTGAAATTACAAGGCACAAGCATCATGTGGTTTGCAACTTACCTCCACTCTAAGCAAGCCTCTCTAGGTCAATTGCATGCTCCATGGTATTGTAGCCTCAAGAAGTAATTCAAGTGCTCGCACTTCCAAGCAGGATCATCCTCGACCAACGGTCACACTAGTCACTTAATGCTCCATATTAAAATTAACGCTGGATTGGTGAAAAATATTAATGAAGAGTTGACACGTCCTTCAAGCTGCTGAGTGAAAATGCACTCCCGTCTTCAAACGCTGGGACTAGAAGTAAACTTTTGAGGTGAAGTAAAGGTTTTTCGTTCAGTCTCAAAACTCTAGTATTAAATTATCATTTTAAAGGAGGAATTTATAGTTGCAAACTATTGATGCTTTCACAAATTTAAAACATACATACTGAAACTGAACGTGTCTCCAAAGCAAGAACAATAAATTAGCCATTATAAGAAATTTAAACTTTTCCCAAAAACAAAAAAAAACTTAGAATTTTGAAACAAGCAAAGTAGAAAATCAAGGACCATAAATGGGTGGATACTACACTCAAAAGTTAAAAGTTAAAAAGAACAAAGTGAAAAAAAAAAGTTTCACTTTTTTTTCAACACTCCAGCTAAAGACATTCAATTTCAACTGTTTTAGTGTCAAAAGAAATTGAATTTTTATTTATCAGTCTTAGAAAAAACCTCATGTCCCATACAATTAAATATATACAAGAAATTATTTACAAGGTACAAGTAATGAATATTAAGCATCTCCATGAGATGAAGATTTTTCGTTTTTCGTATGCCTTTCAAAGCAGCCAATCTTTTAGGCCTCTTTAATGGCAAGATCCTCATTGGAATGCTCATCCTCTTGCCTATGCACTACTTTAGAATGAGAAATATTCATTAATACTCAGTAGAGGAATTAATGATGAAGAGTGTCTATTTACTCTTTCTTTGTTTCCCTTCATTACTGTTGCACCAGTGGTTTCACCAATTGAGTTCATCTGAACGCTTTTAACGATTCCCATCGGATAATTTGCAGGTTTCAAATGAACATCTTTTAGTAAAACATATCACCAACTTGCAAATTCTCGTGCGATACTGGCTTGTATCTAGAACCCACATTAGTGGCTTGATGCACAAGTTTTGCAAGGAATTCAGAGTTATAAATGTCTTTTAAACATGAACGAGACTTACGCAATTTACTATAACTGTCCTTAATATGCTCTAAATTGGATCCTTGGAAGGAGTCCATGAAGGGTTGGAATCTGGAAGAGGTTGCAAATTAGGAATGATGCTCAAAGAGACCAATTCAT
This sequence comes from Palaemon carinicauda, assembly GCF_036898095.1. NCBI lineage: Eukaryota > Metazoa > Arthropoda > Malacostraca > Decapoda > Palaemonidae > Palaemon > Palaemon carinicauda. The sequence continues at coordinate 102,306,205 of NC_090729.1, forward strand.
AGCCCTTTAGCAAAATTTCAGGAGTTATTGCAGCAGGAATGACTTCATTTGGATTATTATCTCTTAAAGACTCATGAAAAGCAATTGGCCTGCGATTAACTAAATGTACAGTCTCTGCTATAAGAAACTCAAAATCAAGAGAATTCAATACAGTATTTCGAACTGAACCATATATAAGTCTTTTAACTAATTTAACACAACTTTCCACAAGTGATCCAAGTTGGTTACAGCCTTTGTAGTATTGCTCAAATTCTACAGCCCTCATTCCATGTTCCTGTAGATATTGCACAGTATCTGGGTCCCTTAAAAAATCAGAAATTAAATTAGTACCTGCAACAATTTGAGATCCCATATCTGAAAAGCACAATTGTGGAGTACCATACTCCCACATATGTAACTGAAGTGCTCTCAAGAATGTGGGTACAGTCATGTCAAAGCATAATTTTAAATTTATAGCTCGAGACCACAAACACGTTATACAAAGCAACCAAATTTTTGTTTTAACCCCTTGGTACTTAATATAATACGGGCCAAGATAGTCCAGGAAAATAGACCTAAAGGAATATTGGGAGGTTCCAACCTACAATCTCTGTATGGACTTTGATTCAATTTGACTGCATGTCTGTGAAATCGTCTGCAGTTTATACATGCTTTCAAAATCTTCTTTACAGTTGAAAAGAAATGTGAAACCCAAAAAGTTTTCCGAACTTCGGTCAACAATGAGTAGACGCCAGCATGGTTTGTCATTTTATGCATTTCTAGGATTAACTTCTTGGTCAGGACGCTATCCTTTGATAAAAGGATAGGCGAGAACATAAATTTATCTCTGTCCTTCCAGCGTGCAGTCTTACTTCTAACACGCAATATACCATTGTGATCTGGATAAATATTAAGTTGGCTGATTATATTAGGGATCTCTCTAACTGCATTAGAAGACCGTGCAAAATATTTAAAAACTTCTGGAAAGTGAATCTGCTGGTCTCTGTAGATTACAAAGTTATAAGCTTCTGACAAAGTTTCTTCATCAGTAAGACAATTAAAATGTGAATATTTACTTGGGTCCCTCATCTTTACTGCAATTTTCAGGTTATTAATAAACCTTATCACATACCTATGGACTGAAACTATACTCTTGAAGCCAGAAAATGAATCCATAGAAACCAAATGGTTTATATCCTCTCCAACCACAGACTCTGTAGCAACATGGACGTTACTACTTTCAAAAGAAGAGCTTATACCTTCCTCTCTGAGCAATGTATTAGGAATGGTGACTTCCATCATATCACTTGCGAAAACATCAATATCTGCTTCAGCAACAGTACCACTGAAAAAATTAGAATTCATTAATTGCTTATAGGAGAGAGGTCGGGTGATTGCATCAGCTGGGTTTTTAGAGCCTGCACAGAATTTAAACTTAATAGGAAATTCTTCACACATTCTGCAGATACTATCTAATCTATTTTTTCACAAAGATGCTCAAATTACGCAATTTATCAAACTTGGTAACGTGTGCTGATAACCAATGTAAGCAAACTAGACTATCTGTGTATAGATCCATCCCTACTATGTTAATAGGCTCAACACAATTAGAACCACTTAATTCTCTTCTAATATCATGTAATACTTCAGTCCCTAAAGAAACTGCCTGAAATTCAAGAGAAGGTATGGATTTAGATTCTAATTGTTTGTTAACAAATCTGTTCTTAGCCATGACAAAGTTTGTTTTTTTAGTTCTCAAATTATATAAGAACACAACACAGCCATAAATGCTTCTAGAACTGTCTGTATATGCAATCAAATTATACATATCATCTCTCCTACCAACAAATCTATTAACTGAAATCATTGGAGAAGAATTTAGCTGCTTAGCAATATTATTCCATTCTCTTAACAGATCCTCAGATAGCCTATTGTCCCAACCAATTTCTTTATTGCACTGCAAAGAATGCATGAATATTCTAGCTCTATTTAGTAAAGGTCCACAAAAATTAAAGATATCAAAATTTTATGCAATTGAACTCAAAATCTGCCTTTTAGATGAAGCATTCTTATCCAACACTAATTTTTGGGTGGACAAAGAATCAGTCTCTGTATTCCAAAGCAATCCAAAAAGTTTGGTCACAGGGGTCGACTTCTCACCAGTTTCTCCATCAATGGAACTCTGCAAAGATTTACAATTTGTCATAAACTGTTGTACTTCAAATCCATAAGGCTCAAAAATCTGCTTCAAATTATCGAAGGCCCATTTCAATTTGACAGGGTCATTGAATGAAATCGCGCAATTATCCATATAACATAAATCATAAATATTTCTCTTCAAATTCCTAATTTGTAGCGAATCATTCTTTATATCAATCATAAGAATATAATATAAAGCTAAAAGCAGTAAAGCAGGACCTAGGTCTAAGACCAAAAGGAAGCCGAACATGTTTGTACACTATCAATGAAAAATCATTCTTGGCAACATTTCGGTACCAATAAAACAAAAGCTTTTGCTGATCAGATTCAGGCAACACAATTTGCAAGAATGCCTTTTTCAAGTCAAAGCACAGGACATGGCTATCAAATCTCAATTGCAGTATAGAAGTAGATACTTTCTTATTAAGGCAAGGGCCAGCTAACATTGCCTGATTGTGGCTGACTGTTAAAGGCTTTGAGGGATCATTTTCACAAATATTAGAAAGAAAAACATTTCTACATTTGCTACTCTCCTTTTCGAACCTGAATACGGGCATGTGTGGCAAAAAGGAAAAACTAGGGTGCTCCTCCAGGAATTGAGATAAATTATCTACCCTTTCTATTATACCTAGACTCTCTTGTTCTCTGAAAACCTCGTCTATCATTCCAAGAGACCTTACCATCTTTGTGATATCTCTTAAAATTAGACTTTAGAACCAACTTTGAAAGAGTTTGATTTTTACCGAGAAGATGAGACACTTTCTTGTTCCATAAGATAGGAAGCACTAGTCTCCCATCATCACTGCGTGTAACAGAATTCAAAAACATATTTATCAAATGCACATCATTTTCGACACAAGATTCATTATACAAAGTCTTATCATAATTCAATATCTGAGAACACTGTTCAGAGAGAACAGCATCTGTAGCCTTTTTTAGTTCAGATTGAACAAGATTACTTTATCATCAAGTACAGCATAATTTACTTCTGCAGAAATACATTCAGTATTAGGGGAATGGCCTTTCTCAGGCTCAATAATAGTCACTGAATCAGCCTCAGAATGATTAAGTAATACGCTTGGATTCCTTGTAGAATTACTGCGGTGAGGAATACTTTGTAAATTTCTCAGGTATTCATTAACATTTCCAGAAAGCATGATACCAAGGGAAGTTTCCAAATATGCAGAGGGAACACCAGAGCCAAACAATTTCGTTATTTCTGGTAAACAATGAATAGAATGAGTTCCAAGTATGAACTTAATATCAGAGATCATATCCTCCCCTTTTGCCAGAAATTTATCTGCAAATTTATATCCCTTTTCCATAAATCTTTCAACAATTCGACTCAAACCTGGAAGAATTAGCTTTGTATTGATTTCTGGAAGGCAGATTGCTTCCACACAAAAACTGTTCACATTATTATTTAGATTAACACGAACAACATTAGTCAACAAATTTCTTTGAGAGTTAATACCTCTTACAGTGACACTGAAATTTGATTCCAATACTTCCAAATTTTTCGCTTTGCAAATTCAGCATCAATAAAATTAAGCTGAGAACCACTGTCTTTAAGACAACGCATTTGCTCATTATTAGACAAAACAACCGAGAAAGTGGGTAAAATGGAAGCCCCAGTATGTGAAAGGACCTTATTGCAATCTATGCTTATCATACCATTTGTTGCTCCAAGGGAAGAGCCCTTTTCTTTATTGACGTTATCAGTAGCCACTTTAACATTATTATCACACAAAAAATTGAAATGCCAATCGTTACATTTGTTACATTTTCTAAAGAACCTGTATCTACATGAACTTGTTTTATGAGGATTAGCACATTTAGTGCAAGCATTCAACTTAAGCAGCCTTTCGACCTTTGCCTTTGGAGAGGCATAAACCTTACACTTGTTAACTGGATGATTAGCATTTTTGGAACCATTTTCGTCCTACACAATATACAACCCTTTAATTTCACTGCACTGGAAGAGTCAACCTGTACGTTACTAGCGAAACTTAATGTTGATCTAGCATCTGACTGAACTTTACGATTAACTTTCTTCTCCTGATATCTTTTCTGAACCCCAAGGTAACGCTCTGTGGCCTCAAAAATATTATCCTCAATATCCTTAAGCAAAGGTTTGTTTTTATTTGTAATTTGAGTTAATTGTAATTTAAGACCATCATTCATAGCATCCCAAAAGAAATATTGCAAGACATCATCAATGGTTATGGAAAGTGCAGCAAACGAGTTTTTAATGCTTCTCATCTTACCAATAAAGGCATATGGGTCAGAGTCATACGTTAATTTTAATCTGGCAAGGGCAAGCATAGTTTCAAATTTCTGACTTAATTCAGAACCAAAAGCTTTTTGTAACAAGCTTTGGCTTCCTCATAATTCTGTTCAGTAGAAGATAAAGACTTCACAAGAGCTAATGGCTGTTTACCTAGTTGATTTTGGAGATAAATAAATTTAAGATAAGAGTCTACTTTCATTGTCTCCATAGCCTTCTCCAATCCTTAAAAAAATTTTCTATGCTTTCCCCCTCAGAATGATTATATACAGGAAGAGGCAAACATGGGTATTTAATATTAGGAGAAGGGTTACTAGGCAAGGGAATTTCTGCTGTGACTTTCTCGAGCATAGCTAATGATGATAAAATATTATCCGTATACATAGCACAACAATCTAGTTCTTCTTCGATATCAGATTCATCCTTTTTTTCACTGAAAAGCATATCCACTATCTGAGAGTCCAAACTATCTAACTTTGTTTTTAAATTTTGAAGGGATAATACAAAACTAATCCTTTCTTGCTCAGTGAGAGTACCATATTTAAGCCTTACACTGTCACACTCTTTGGTCACCTGTGTTCGACAATGACCACGTGAAATCTTATAGCCTTCAACTTCTCCATATTGCATGTAAATTCAGCTAAAACTTAAACAGTAGAAATGTGCAATATATAATGGAATAAACCCATAAGCAAATTCAGAATTGAGCAAAGCGTTATCGAAGGAAATATAACCTATGCAAATTCGCAAATATTCACAAAAAATATGACCAACACAGCAAATAATAGACAAGTAAAATATTCACGAAGCAAAAAATGTGTGGACCGCGATCGAAAGATTGAACTCGACGAGGAAGAACACCATGAAGCAAAAGACCTTTAACGAGCCCCACGTTGGGCGCCATTTTCAAAATAATGGAGGTTTAAAAAATTATCAATGGCAATAAATTATAATCAAGAGCAAATTCAAATATTTATTTACATAAACAGAACTATCACTGAAATATGTATTAAGGAAAATGGCTCAGGATCGTAGATGGTCTTATTGCTTCTTGGTATTTAAGCGAGGTATCCGTCCTTATGAAGACCGATGATGCGACCTCACTAATAACCCCCAATACCAGAAAAGTCCTCAGGATCTATAAATATGTCATAAATACGCTCTATTAATAGAGAGCAAATATACGAAAATATATCAACAAAACTATTTAACTGCCAGTTAATATAATAAATGCATGAAGCAAATATGAACTCGAACGAGCAGAATAAAACAAGACACTTCACAAATATAAGTAGTTACACCGGCAATAAATTCTAAATTTTAAATGAAAACAATATGGTTGGTCCTTTGGATGATTTTTTATGGTTCAGGTTAAGGAGACAGTTCATTCAAAGTGAATGAGTAACTCGAGTGAAATTACAAGGCACAAGCATCAATGTGGTTTGCAACTTACCTCCACTCTAAGCAAGCCTCTCTAGGTCAATTGCAGCTCCATGGTATAGTAGCCTCAAGAAGTAATTCAAGTGCTCGCACTTCCAAGCAGGATCATCCTCGACCAACGGTCACACTAGTCACTTAATGCTCCATATTAAAATTAACGCTGGATTGGTGAAAAATATTAATGAAGAGTTGACACGTCCTTCAAGCTGCTGAGTGAAAATGCACTCCCGTCTTCAAACGCTGGGACTAGAAGTAAACTTTTGAGGTGAAGTAAAGGTTTTCGTTCAGTCTCAAAACTCTAGTATTAAATTATCATTTTAAAGGAGGAATTTTATAGTTGCAAACTATTGATGCTTTCACAAATTTAAAACATAACATACTGAAACTGAACGTGTCTCCAAAGCAAGAACATAAATTAGCCATTATAAAAAATTTAAACTTTTCCCAAA
>NC_090729.1:102318058-102328058 GCF_036898095.1 Palaemon carinicauda
CTCACCGGGTATTCTCGAACCTTTGAAAACATGTGGTAAACAACATTCCAAGGCATATGTTCTGAAATTCTCTCTTAAACATTACGCAATATATCATAAAATATAAAAGAACATTACCTAAGCCCTTGTTCCTATCTCACATGAATCCTACAACACTTTGAAATAGACAATGTAAGACTTCGTGACAAGCATACCTGAAATAAAAAGTTAATTCTTGAAAAAAATAACGTAAAATTACATATGTTGACCTGAATAAAAAATATATAAGAGGGTCTCATTTTATGGGCTGGGTGTCATCTCTTCAATGCACAAGTGAAAACAATATATGATTTATAAATAGAATTATCAATAAACTACGATATTTACTCTACACTAGACTAGCTTCGTAAGAATATATATATACATGTATATGTATGTATATGAATATATGTATATATATATATATATATATATATATATATATATATATATATATATATATATATATATATATGTGTGTGTGTGTGTGTGTGTATGTGTGTATGTGTGCGTGCGTGTGTATCATATATATATATATATATATATATATATATATATATATATATATATATATATATATATATATATATGTGTGTGTGTGTGTGTGTGTGTGTGTATATATATACATATATATATATATATATATATATATATATATATATATATATATATATCCACTTGTGTGCATGTATTCAAATAGATTTTTCTAACATTACGATGTTTAGCCTTGCAAGGTTGATATGAAATTAAATAAAGAAAAATTCCTTTCTTTACCATATTCATACCTAACCTACAAAAATATGGAGTAACTTTCTATGTAGTAAAACCACCATAACATAAATCGCCTCGTACACCTAAAAAAAAAAAAAAGGATCATAATCGTTGCGTCAAAGCACCTTTCTCTCACTTCGCCATTTACCTAAATTTCACACACCTGATTTTAAACCGCTAACTCTCCGGGATCTATTAGCACAAGCTATCCCATCCTTCTTGCGCTCTACTTTTCTCCTACCTTTCAGCACTTCAGAATTAAAACTCTTTCTTTTTACTAAGCTGTCATCGTCTATTCATTTCCTGTGATTAAATCCTTTAAAAATAAATCTTTTCACTAGCTGTTAAACTTACCTTTGACGATCTTACTCCAAATATTCAACAAAAAGAGCTCATCTCAACGGCTGCACTCTGTTTTTCTTTAATTTTAATCTTCATTCAATATTATTGTTTTTATTATCATGAACAATTAGTTTAAGTATAAGAACATAAGCATTGCTAATATGAGTTTCACCAATGATGTTCTAATTAATGTTAGGAAAATAATATAAAACATAGTTGATATTATTTTCACATTCACTAACAATTTACTTTAGTGTCTCATGCTATTTAGCAGTTTCTAAAATATGTTTTAATTAAAGAGGATAAAATTTGACAAAACCTTTCTCACAGGCTCTTGATTTTTCAAGGAGAGGCTGCCTTGAATTTTCTTCCTTTTATGTATGAATCGAACTTTACAGAAGTTTGGACATATCGACATGCTCGTTGTCCTAAGGCGTAGTTATAAAACTGTGAAAATTAAAGTTTTGTTCGCATAAAACAGTAAATAGACATTGTTATTATCGCTATCATCATCAATTTTTGACAACGAGAACGGTAACGTAAGTTTGGGTAAGAGGCCCATTAATCTTAAAGCTACAGTTATATGAATGATAAATTCTATACTGAAGATGATTATAGTCATCAAGATGATTAACAGGGAAACTACAGATGACATTAATTAGCATATCAATGTAGATAATAATGATAATTAATATACTGGAAGCTGCGCCTAGTGGAGATCATCTTGCTTATGGTGATGCTGATAATGACACGCCATTTAGTATCCGGGACAGACACCTGCCCTCATTGACCTTTATGGCATGCAACATCCCTCCCGTTCACCTCTGTGGAAAATATTTCCCGAGGTACACAAATGACCTGTCTTTTTTGCTAGAATTTCTTCCACGCTTTTGCATAATTTGCCATGTTCCTCCAAAGTCATAAAGAGCTATCGAGCAGACACGCGAAAAGTTGAAAACCCATAAAAACTACACAGCAAATTTATCTCTACGTTCTGGTTGATGTTTCCAGTTCCATTCGTTGGTTTTTCAAAGTGATGGTGATTCTTTTCCTATGACTTAAAACATACGATCAATATATTCACTGAAGGATATCAATCCCCATGAAAATCATGACAGCATAAAACAAAATATTTACATTATACACAATGAAGGATGACAAAACATTTCAGACGTTAACAAAAGGTTATTAGAACTGATTATCTAAAAACCGTCGATCTTAGGTTCGTTTTAGCCGTTGGTGATTTCAACCACTTAAGTTTTCTTTTTCCTTAATTTTTTATTCAACCTCCGTTCATGCAAAATTGGTAAAAACTAAGTTGTTGGAGACCACTCATTCATGCCAAGTATCATCTTTCTCATGAAGAAAAGAGTTCGTGTTTGTAGCCCTGCCATTCGAAGCTGAATCAAATGTTTATTGGGTACGAGATAATGATGGCAACAGGCTTACCACTAGAGATTTTGGTCCTTAAGAAAGACAGTTAGACAGTCAGTCATTAATCTTTTATGGCAATTTCGTTAACGTGTATAGAGGTTCTTTCGTGTATTTCTTAATTATGGCATGATAATGATGAATTATTTCATCTATCTGATATTTCTCAAATATGGACATGAAGACCAATAACACTGTAGATATGAGGAGACAAAAACATTGATTTTGGTAAAGTGAGAGAAAAAGTTATTGATTACAATGCATAAGAAAATAATTAGAAAACTGTTTAATAATGGGCGATCATGGTGTATAAATAATAGTGACCTTTTCGCAAAGGATATTTTATGATAACTAAGTTTATTAATTGAAAAGAAATGGTCAACCTACTGAACAGTATCAACATTAGTGAATCATTGCAGGTACCTAACTCATTTGCTTGATTCGTAAATAATTATGTGAACTATGAAGAAAATTAATCAGAATACGGAAAGAAAAGTGTAAGGAATGACTAGGAGCACGAACATGGATGAGTTAGTTCTTACTTAAGAAGTTCATTCTAAAAAGAGACTCTTTAAAAATTACTGACAATCAAGTTAATGTTGGACACGTAGTCTTCCTTCAGATATGGACGTCAAAGCTTGCCATGAAAGCCCATTTTTGTTAAGATACTTCATTATTTTGAGTAAAAGAAAGAAGGGCAGAAAGTAGTGATGTTTCCTAGGGAGAACAAGAGAATCTTGAAGTCCATCCGAAATTATTTAAAGAAAAATAAACTATTATACTGAAATACTTGAGTAAATTACTTATATCTTCATTAGAGAAATAACAAACCCCTGATTTATTCATATTAATAAATACTATTTGTGTTGATTTCCATAATGCTATCCTTATACTAATATACAGATATATTGGGATTATCATATTCGGCTCCTCCTACTCTAAGGTTATGCGTCAAAAATAAAAGAGAAATAAAAATTATAGGGTGCATATTACAAAAAACTACAACATTAGATGTACGGGATCTTTCAAGAATTTTCTTTTTTAGGGGATTTCATTCCTGAAGTTTAATCTTACTTGGGTCATTACCCCAGCACCCGAAAAACAATCTCCATCATCCTATATAGCCTAGATATCCCATTTCTTTGCATTCCGTTTCTTATCTGGTTCCAAATTACATTCCAATAACTATTTAGAGAACAGTTTTTTATCACCATAGTTTCCAGTTCTGGTCTATCTAGTTCTTGCTTTGTCAGCCGGTCTTTTCACACCAGTCTGTCCGACTGAATGTCCGTACTACCTCATGCATGTCCGTCCGCTAAGATTCAAGAATTTTAAAAGCGCTATAATGCTGACTTCTTTAAAGATAGAGACTCTAACTTCCATATATGTCCTCTACGGATGATGAACGCTCCAAATTTCATGTGACATATTTATTTTGTCTTTGTCATAACCTTTCAACTACTCTTAATATATTATTATTAGTATTAGTATTATTGTAAGTCAAGCCGTAAACTTAGAACATCGCATTACTAAAAGCCTTAGGGTAGCAACATGGAAAGTAGCTCAGTGTTGAAAAGAAATGAAGCAGTAGATAAAAAAGTATAATCACTACATAGAACAAAATGAAAACAAAATTAATAAATATTGAAAAATAAATAACATATAAACAACGAAAATGGGCTAATGTTGACATATTAAACAAAAATAAAGCATTTGCGCCATCTTCCGAAGTTCCACCGATGCTAAAATCTAACTGGGAAGATCATTCTACAATTTGGTTACAGATGGAATAAAACTTCTTGAATAACTTTCTTTGCAGTGAACCTTACAAAAGAAAAGATGAGGTTATTGCATTAACAGTATTACTAGTTGTGTATAAGGCATGATGTAGTCTATAAGATCTGAATTATGAAAGAATTTCAACAGCATGCACTTTGAGGTAATTGTATGAGGGTACCAAATATTGAGGTCCAGATCAAGCATAAGAACTCTAATAGACCTTAAATTTTTGTCCAACAATTTCAGATAAAAGTAGATGAAGACAAGAATGGAGGAAAAAAAAATATTCAAAATGGTACAATAAATGATCTGTCTTTACCCAGGGGCATAGACAGATCACCAAAAAAATCTTAAATGAGTGACTCAACATGCCATGTTTTATCCTATGGAATAAGAGGCAAACCAGGTGAATTCCCATAAGGAATAACATCAGAATCTAGGTTGAGATCAATTGCTAATGAAAAGATCTTGGTGGGGAGGATCTAATGTCATAGACCTGATAACAGAAATTAGACCAAAGACATCTTAAAGGAAGGACTGTTCTATGCACCACTCAGGGTTTGGAAATTTGGTGATAGATTTAATTTGTGGTGCATCTCTAAAATTGGTCACTAAACAGCCTACAAAACCTGATTCCGCTGTGAATAATTGGAGTTTTGAGGACGGCGGATTCAATTATGCTAACACGAATGTACTTCAGAGTCATTTTGGACGATAATAGGTCAAATACCAATTTGGCTAAAAATAGCTTATAATGACCTCAGACTCTCGGTGTGGGCTAAATGGGTTATTCCTGTGTCTATTTGAGTGTTTTAGGATCTGCTAAGTTCAACGGCTTTATCAGTGATGACTGTAAAGGTCATATTTAAGGATGTTTATAAGTTTTTCAAGGTCGAATGGCACAAATTTGCTGAAAATTAATTCAGTATGAACATCTGTAAATATGCTAGAAGAGTGATTTCGATGTCTACCTTTTGGAGCTAAAATTACTTCTAGATAAAATAAAAGGATCAGTGAAATTAACATTAGTACCACAATGAATGTTTTATCAGCTTACACTAAAAATCTTATCAAAAGTGGTTATATGAATAATAAGGAGTACTCAATTTACCTAATTTTCTCTTCTCCTCAAATCACCAAGTTTCCTCTCTTTGTTACTGTTATCAAGAACAAATGCCTTTAAAAATATTATATACTGTCACACATGCTTCTTGAATTATTGCCAGAGGGCTATTCATTTCCACTGTTCGCTCCGTACACGCTGCTCATGAATTATTTATTGACTGTAACCGTCGCTGCTGCCGTGATCATCTTAGCCAATAATATCTCGTATAAATAGCTCTATGGCAATAATTCAGAAATCATGGTTATTTGTGGAGACGAGAAATGTTGTCAAATAAAGTATTTCTTATTATTCATATAACCCCTTCTGATACGGTTTTGAACGTAAGCTGATAAAATATTTATTGTGGTAGCAATGTTTATTTCATTGATGTTATTCATTTTATGTAGAAGTTATTTCAGCCCTAAACAGACACCGAAACCACTCTTCTCGCCCGCCTACAGGCGACATTTATTCATATTTTTAGCAAATTCTTGCTACTTGACCTTGAAAAGTTTACCTTTTGACCTTAATATGACCTTTACAATCAATGGTGATGACGCCCTTGATCTTAGCAGATCCTGAAATCCTCAAATGGAAGCCGAAATCACTCGTTTAGCCCGCACTGAGAGCCTAGGGTCATTGTAAGCTATTTTTTTCTCTTCCAAATCATGCTTTTTGACCTTGAAATTTTACCTATTGACCTCCAACATGACTTCCTAGTAAATTTACGTTAGCATCACTGAATCCACTGTCCTCAAAAAAACTTATTTTGACACCGGGATCAATTTTCCATGCCGTCTAGGACCAATTTTAGTGATGTACCCAAGTTAATTCTTGCACCTAACTTCCAAACCCTCAGCATGGCAGTGAGCTGTCCTTCCTTTCAAGATGTCTATGCGTTAGACTTTATTTTAGGTAGATCTGAGTTGCAGGAATCAACAACCACAGAAGAAATAAGCAATAAATATATATCCAAAGCCTAACCAAAAATCATGTGTGTATAATATGGAAAGTAAATGGAAAAGAATACCGCCTATCGAAACATATGATATTTCCTTCTTGCAGTCGTAATACTGCACATCAAGAACCACTGTAATCTTTTGGTCAAAAATAAAAATAAAAATAATACCTAGAATTTATCTACTATCTCTCAAGCGCTAAAGTTTGGTAATATGTTCACGTGTTTAACACCTTTGAAGGCAGCACTAAAACTAGGACCAATCATACAAACTGCTTGACTAGAATCAAGGGTTTTATTTACAATAATGGAAATTGTGAGAACATTACAACCCCAATGCCCTTGTAAAAGATAAACTACAAACTAAGGAACCATTGATAACTTTCAGCAATGGCTTCAAATACTTGTCCAACAGACGTTAAAGAGCATTAAATCATATGGAAATTATGCAACCTAGATGGTAATCAGCAGTACTGGAGGCTCAAGACCAAAATTTACCCGATGGTGACATATTACCAGCTCTTTAACGAGTGCAAAAAAATAATCTAGTTTACTAAAAAATATGACAACTTTGGAGTTAGAAAATAAACTTTCTTTAAAAAAATTCAGTTTATTCCTACACTTCATAAGAAACAACATCAAGTGGAAGCTTTTCCATTTTAGTTTAGATTTAGAATACCAGGAATGTAGCAAGATTGGTTTCGTCAAACAATCGCCAAATGAATTGTCTTTTTCTTTGGATAGTGACTGGCAGAACCCTCTGGTTTAAGCGAAGGAGGAACTGCAAAGTCTGAACCAAGGGTTACAGATTTGTACCAGAAACAATTTCTTAATATGTGTATTGTATTAATTTTTATTTAGAATTTAAACTCTCTTGAGAACAGCTTGTTCTTGATTATTAGTAATCTGATTTTAACCCTGGATAGGTACGATGGGTCGTTTGCGACCCCGAGCGTCAAAAAAAAAACAGGTTTTTCTCACGTGACTCACCCCCGTGACTGAATTTGTGGGTGATCGACCTGCAGGAGGTGTCTCCCCTACACGCTCTAGTAGTGTCCAGATGTGCATTGCTGTAGCTGTACTCCTTCCCCGATTTCTGAGACGCGTCAGGGTCGTTCGCGACCGAGTTTACCCTTCTAAGGTAGTTTGCATAATTATCAAAGTTATTACGTATTATGAAATTGTCGTAGAATGGTGCAACTTGTATAGGTTATCAGTTGTGGAAAGTCTTGGTGGATTGTTTGGCTACCATGTGCATGATTTTTTTTTTTTAGTTAAAATGTCGTTTATCACCACGAGGACCATTTTACCGCGAGTGCCCCTTTTTCATTTTTTTTCATTTTTTTGCCAAGTCATTTTTCCGTAAGATATTGTCAAATAGGGTCGTAAAACTTTTGCTTGTTTAGTGTTGGAAAGTGTGTCTAGATGATCTGGCTACCCATGCATGACTTTGTTTTTGTCAGATACGACGTAGTTATTGGTATATTGGGTATTTAACTGCGGTTACCAATTTCTGTTTTTTTTAATATTTGTAAAAATTACTACGTAGTAAGGAATTGCCGTATATTATTCATTTTTTTTCATGTTTATGTGTTAGAAAGTGTGCCTTGATGGTTGGGCTAACACGTGCATGTCTTTTTTTTTATCTGAGATGCCGTATATTAGAATGTCGGGCATTTTACCGCGAGTGTCCCTTTTTCATTTTTTTTCATTTTTTTGCCAAGTCATTTTTCCGTAAGATATTGCGAAATAGTATCGTAAAACTTTTGCTTTTTTAGTGTTGGAAAGTGTGTCTAGATGATCTGGCTACCCATGCGTGATTTTGTTTTTGTCAGATACGACGTAGTTATTGGTATATTGGGTATTTAACTGCGGTTGCCAATTTCTGTTTTTTTTTTTTTTTTTTTTTAATATTTGTAAAAATTTACTACGTAGTAAGGAATTGCCGTATATTATTGATTTTTTTTTCATGTTTGTGTTAGAAAGTGTGCCTTGATGGTTGGGCTAACACGTGCATGTCTTTTTTTTTTTTATCTGAGATGCCGTATATTAGAATGTTGGGCATTTTTCCGCGAGTGCCCCTTTTTATTTGTTTTGCATTTTTTTGCTTAGTCATGTTACCGTAAGGAATTGGCAAGTAGTGTCGCAAAACTTATATTTTTATAGTGTTGGAAAGTGTTTCTAGATGATCTGGCTACCCATGCCTATTTTTTTTTTTAGCCAGATATGGCGTATATATAAGTATGTGTTCGATTTTCCTGTGATTGCCATTTTTTCGTTTTTTCCCATTTCTTTCAAAATTACTACGTACTAAGGAACTATCACAGAGGAATGATTCATTTATATGTTTATTTGTCGGAAAATGTGCCTTGATGGTTTGCCTAGCACGTGGCTGACATTTTTTTTTTTTCTGAAATGCCGTATATTAGAATGGCCATTTTTCCACGATTGCCCCTTTTTATTTGTTTTGCATTTTTTTGCTTAGTCATGTTACCGTAAGGAATTGGCAAGTAGTGTCGCAAAACTTATAATTTTATAGTGTTGGAAAGTGTTTCTAGATGATCTGGCTACTCATGCCTATCTTCTTTTTTTAGCCAGATATGGCGTATATATAGGTATGTGTTCGATTTTCCTGTGATTGCCATTTTTTCGTTTTTTTCCCATTTCTTTCAAAATTACTACGTACTAAGGAACTATCACAGAGTAATTATTCATTTGGATGTTTATTTGTCGGAAAATGTACCTTGATGGTTTGCCTAGCACGTGGCTGAATTTTTTTTTTCTGAAATGCCGTATATTAGAATGTTAGCCATTTTTCCGCGAGTGCCCCTTTTTATTTGTTTTGCATTTTTTTGCTTAGTCATGTTACCGTAAGGAATTGGCAAGTAGTGTCGCAAAACTTATACTTTTATAGTGTTGGAAAGTGTTTCTAGATGATCTGGCTACCCATGCCTATCTTTTTTTTAGCCAGATATGGCGTATATATAGGTATGTGTTCGATTTTCCGGTGATTGCCATTTTTTCGTTTTTTCCCAATTCTTTCAAAATTACTACGTACTAAGGAACTATCACAGAGTAATGATTCCTCTAGATGTTTATTTGTCGGAAAATTTTGTTTACTTTTTTTTTGATTGAATATCATCAAATTTTTTTAGCTAAAATATTATATTGTTTTACATTTTTTTTTTTTTTTCGATTTTATTTCCCTTCAAAAAAATTTTTTGGGTCAGAATTTTAATTTTATAGTCGTAAAATAATCGACAATTATCCAGCAACCCACCATACAATTTTTATGCATATCCAATAATAATTAGATTAGTAAATAACACCTTGAAATTGACATCCCCTTCCTACATTTCAAGTGGCAGATTAGGGAGTCTGAGTCAGTGTGGTTGGCGGCCATTTTGTGGACATATCCGAAGCGTAAGCTGCCCTATCTATATATATTCTTGTTCCCTATAGAATTTGTGATATTTTGGTATATTTTTACCTGCATAAATATCATATTATATATTAAATATATGTATTTTTTTACGAAATTTCTAAGTACTCAAAAAATTACCTTTAGATATGGCCCCTGATATAAATGTAATTTA
>NC_090729.1:102333058-102350558 GCF_036898095.1 Palaemon carinicauda
AAACACATGTGGTATAGTTCCGAATGAGCGCAAAAATATTGTGTAATGTGATGTGTTGTAAAAAAAAAAAAAAAATATATGACATAGATTTTATTTTTACCTATTAAGAATTGTACTTCATTCTTGCATGTACTCAATAATAAATAAGAAAAGTCCATGCAATTCAGAGGTTTATTTATAGACACCCTGTTTACTCTTTTATAATGAAAATTAAAATCTAAAAGTTAAAAGTAAACAGGCTGATATTGGAGAAAAGGTATAAAGTTGACATAAAATTCAACTTAGGAGTATTAGCGCTAAAAGCAAGGGTGATAATGAGTGTTTATTAAAGATTTTACCCTTAGAAGTTTATGAATTTTCGACATTAAACCAGATTTAAATTGTGGTCATCTATCTGACCTCATATAAAATGCTTAGATGGGCTTCAGCTATGTCTACAGAAGTGAATTTTCAACACTAAATCAGGTTTAAATTGTGGTCATCTATTTGGCCTTATATAAAAGGCTTAGATGGGTCTCAGCTATGTCTACAGAATTGAATTTTCAACAATAAACCAGGTTTAAATTGTGGTCATCTATCTGACCTTATATAAAATGCTTAGATGAGCTTCAGCTATGTCTACAGAATTGAATTTTCAACATTGAATCAGGTTTAAATTGTGGTCATCTATCTGACCTTATATAAAATGCTTAGATGGGCTTCAGCTATGTCTACAGAAGTGAATTTTCAACATTAAATCAGGTTTAAATTGTGGTCATCTATCTGGCCTTATATAAAATGCTTAGATGAGCTTCAGCTATGTCCACATAAGTGAATTTTCAACATTAAATCAGGTGTAAATTGTGGTCATCTATCTAGCCTTATATAAAATGCTTAGATGAGCTTCAGCTATGTCCACATAAGTGAATTTTCAACATTAAATCAAGTTTAGATTATGGTCATTTATCTGGCCATATATAAAATGCTTTGATGGGCTTCAGCTATGTCTACGAAAGTGAATTTTCAATATTAAATCAGGTTTAAATTGTGGTCATCTATCTGGCCTTATATAAAATGCTTAGATGAGCTTCAGCTATGTCTACAGAAGTGAATTTTCAACATTAAATCAGGTTTAAATTGTGGGCATCTATCTGACCTTATATAAGATGCTTAGATGGGCTTCAGCTATGTCTACAGAAGTGAATTTTCAACATTAAATCAGGTTTAAATTGTGGTCATATATCTGGCCTTATATAAAATGCTTAGATGGGCTTCAGCTACGTCTACAGAAGTAAATTTTCAACATTAAATCAGGTTTAAATTGTGGTCATCTATCTGGCCTTATATAAAATGCTTTGATGGGCTTCAGCTATGTATACAGAAGTGAATTTTCAACATTAAATCAGGTTTAAATTGTGGTCATCTATCTGGCCTTATATAAAATGCTTTGATGGGCTTCAGCTATGTCTACAGAAGTGAATTTTCAACACTAAATCAGGTTTAAATTGTGGTCATCTATCTGGCCTTATATAAAATGCTTTGATGGGTTTCAGCTATGTCTACAGAAGTGAATTTTCAACATTAAATCAGGTTTAAATTGTAGTCATCTATCTGGCCTTATATAAAATGCTTTAATGGGCTTCAGCTATGTCTACAGAAGTGTTACTGTTAAATGTAATTGCTTCTGTGAAGCTTGATTCATAGTCTACCAAATCTGAAATATAATTGTGACCTTCAGCCAAAGTAGGGACAAGAAGGCCTACTATGATAATGGAAACTTGTTAAAAGGAGTAGGGATGGTTTGAACCTTGGCTCTTAATACTTTACGAAATCTACCTGCAACAGATGTATTTCAGGTCTTATAGTACCTATAAATATCTGAGGTCATACCAGACCACCAAAAAGAATACATAATCATATAGGTTTTATGGTAGGAAAAGTAACCACAAATAAGAACATCATGAGATACATGTAGAATAAAAATGATAAATTTCTATGAAACTTTAAACTATGCATTATTTAAAAATGATTTATTCATACAAACTTATAAACATCAAATCGATCATTTTTTTTATATATATATATTTACACCTTAGGCCATCCGTTTTTACAAAATTGTTTGACTTCCAGAAATGCAGGACAATTCTGGTCTTCCTTTACAAAGTCATTGGGGTTAGAAGCAATGCCATATAATGCAACCAATATTAGTGTAATAGGTTTGTTTGGTCTTTTGGTTTGTTTATGCGTAACTGTCTTCACATGTACCTGTTCCAGCTATGGGAAAGAAGTATTGTTTCAAAATTCTAAGAAAAATCCCTAATGCCAGGTATATCTACCAGTAGGACAGTACAATACTTCATTGATGCATAGAGTTTTTAAGAAAATATCATATAAAGAATGTGTGATAAAATTTTTCACCTTTGGGAACCTGCCACTTTTTACTTAACCTACTAATGTTGTAACTGTACAATTAGCCGTGTCCAGTGAGTTACTAAATTCTCAGAGTGTCCTTTAATAAAACAGACATAGCTGCCATTCACAGTACCACAAACCATTGAACTATTTATCAAATTTTCTACAAAACTTGAGAAATTTTTAAGGATTTTTCTTAATTTTCGGCTTGAGGAATTTTTGGGCAACAAAGGCCGGGATCAAAATTCTTGACGACATAGCAGCCTTCTCCACAAATATGACAGATTACTTCATAAGTACAGTATTATCCGGACTTACCTTAGGGTATTTTGAAACTTCATTGGATTCAGTGAGTTTTTAAACTAATGTTGACTATTAGATTTATGGTCGTCCTTTGCATAACTTCTAAGGAACATTGCATAGTGGTCTTCTAGATTTGATATTTCAACATTAACTTCTGGGTTCCTCTCTTTTATATAAAGGCACATTTCTTTTGGCAAAATAACAAAAGAAAAAATTTCACTAGGCCCCATTCACACAACCGAACATTGTTCCGTGAACTTTGTTTCTTATCGAACAAAGTTGGGTAAAGGTCTTTATGCTTGCGTCCAATCTATGACAGTTGGGCAACGAGAGGTTGGTGATGGCAGCAGGAGTGATTGTAGTATGGGTAACAAGAAAATGAACATTCGTGCACACACACTCAGACACAAAAAAAAAAAAAAAAATTATCTTGTGTATTGTTATTGCTGTGTGTGATAGAAAATAAAGGAAGAAGAAAATTTGGTGCCTAGTGTTTGCAAAGGAGACATAATTTGGAAAGTCGTGTATTTTATAATATAAAGGAGTTATAAAGTAAATCGGAACTAGATTTCATAAATTACAGGAGAAGGGTTTCAAATACCATTTACAAAGTTATATCGAAACTGGGACCTGCAATCACAAACAGGATACAATTATACAGAACTTCTATACATATTACAATAAGGATTTCCGAGAAGAATTTGAGTAAAATTATGCTCAAAACTTGCAGACATATTTATGGGGGCCTAAGAAAAACGATTTCTTTGACTTCCCAAGTTGCCGCATTTCTCGCTTGTCACGTTTATGTTATTTGCGGGAAAGAGCTAGTTTTCACTTCACCTCATCTTCAATAACATTATTAATATTAGTTACCAGAGTTATTTTCGAAATTGCTGCAACTCGTCATTCATTGTCGATTGCGCCAACATAAAGTTGAAACACTGGTTCTTGCATAGGCAAACCGGCAAAAAATTGCATCACCATCTCGATAAGCATCAGATCTGACATCCCAAAGGCTGGAAGGGTACTTGTCTATACAACTATCAAGTTTAAAGATGCCTCACTGGACCAAAAAAACATTGATATGCTTTAACTTGAAAGTGAAGTATTAAAAAAAAATGGTATATCATTGACAAGAAACGTAACTTCGTACGTCGGACAATGACATCTCCTCAGCTTTAGCCACCAACGAGCTCAGCTCTCGATACTTCGGTAATCATAGATAAAACCTATACCAAAGACAGTATAGAGAAGACAGGAAAGCTTACCTATAAAAAAAACCCGTGCGCCCTAACAGCGCCATTTATTGCGGACGCACCCTACCAATTAGCTAAAAAAAACTACGGGGTTTTGGTATTTCGGAAGGTTCACATGTTACTATAAAAATTATCCAATAATTAGTCGAATATTATTCATCTATTGATTTTCCGTAGATATATTTTAAATCGTACTATCATTAGACTACCTATATTCTTTTTCATACACATATAGCTTGTTGTTTGTTCATTTACGAAATGCAAATTAAGATAGGGTGTGTATTTCATGTATATACAATATTGCAAATATTACTTAGAGAATATGTGAAAGACACCCATCCAAAATAGGACCTGTGCCTAAGACTAAACTAGGTGGGAAGAAGAAAAGTGGTCGTAGGCTTGTAAAGTCACATTTTTCTCATACCTTGTAGAGATGTGGTCAGAAAAACATGCTCTTATTTTTTTTCGGCATTTATTGGGATTTTTATTTCTAATGGTACAAGTTTGCATTTACATTAGTAAAATAAGGGCCCCTTGAAGTGGCCTTAGCATCTATTAAGCACTGTTTCAATTTATAATCTCAGACTTTGATAAAGTACACATTCTGTAAGTTACAATCATATATGCATTCAATAAACAACCATACCTTAACTTTGCATCGATAAATAGGAGGAAACCATGCTCCACTAAATAATAGTTTATGCTTGAAGGGCAATACATTCAACATATGATCCTTATTTTACATATGGTGACAGGCTGCTACAATTTTTTTCATGACTTGAGTTTGCGTTACCAGATTGTTTGGTTCCAAATTCCCCTGAGAAGAATGAAAATACAACATAATCATTAGCCTAAATAAAAAAAAAAAAAATAAAATAAAAAATAAAAAAAACATTACGTTTCTTTCAATGATGAATTTTGCTTCATTCATAAAATACAATATATATACAGTATATGTCATGCTTGATAAAAAAAAAACACTCATCATAGTTCGAAAAGAACTAGTGAAATTTGCTCATTTGGTAACCTGACCTGCCTAAGCAAGTAGCTGACGACAATTTTAGCGCCACCTGTTGCAGATGCGCCCTACTAAAGCTGTCAAATGCTCACAGAAATCCAAGCGATGTCCCTGTCTTCCCTGTACTGTCTTTGACCTATATCGAACTTTGCTCACTGTTTCTGCGCTTCTGACGTCACTTGAAACTAAGTTCGTCGAGCAAAGCTCGTCCATGTGGACAGAGCCTAACAATGGCCTCTCTTCATTTGCTAGTAAGATTTGTCACATACCAAAGACAACCAAAAAGTGAATCTTTCTGAAAAGTATATTTATGAATTGCTCATAAGTCGCTTACTATCTCTCTTTGTCAATCTAAACTCTTGCAATATGGATATACATCCTTTTAATTGTGCAATGTTAAGTGTATCCTAAACATTAGCAGTCCACTCTCCTAAGCCAGTGAACATAGTGTGGACTTTACCCTGCAACAATGAACTAGTTCTGTTAGCCATGTGTTTTTTCCCAGTGGCAATCATCTCAAACTTGGTAAGACTATGTGCCATTTTATGTCCATCCTTAATTGGAAGAAGCCTGGTAGTATCAACTAAAGATGCCAAGGAATCAGGTATACCTAGGTTAGAATTCTTCAACCTTTATAATGCTAGGTTATCCATCCATCCATATACCAAAGGCACTTCCCCCAATTTTGGGGGGTAGCCGACATCAACAAAGAAACAAAACAAAAAGGGGACTACTGTCTACGTTCCTCCAGCCTAACCAGGGACTCAGCTGAGTTCAGCTGGTACTGCTAGGGTGCCACAGCCCAGCCTCCCACATTATTCACCACAGATGAAGCTTCATAATGCTGAATCCCCTACTGCTGCTACCTCCGCGGTCATCTAAGGCCCCGGAGGAAGCAGCAGGGCCTACCGGAACTGCGTCACAATCGCTCGCCATTCATTCCTATTTCTAGCACGCTCTCTTGCCTCTCTCACATCTATCCTCCTATCACCCAGAGCTTTCTTCACACCATCCATCCACCCAAACCTTGGCCTTCTTCTTGTACTTCTCCCATCAACTCTTGCATTCATCACCTTCTTTAGTAGACAGCCCTTTCCCATTCTCTCAACATGGCCAAACTACCTCAACACATTCATATCCACTCTAGCCGCTAACTCATTTCTTACACCTGTTCTCACCCTCACCACTTCGTTCCTAACCCTATCTACTCGAGATACACCAGCCATACTCCTTAGACACTTCATCTCAAACACATTCAATTTCTGTCTCTCCATCACTTTCATTCCCCACAACTCCGATCCATACATCACAGTTGGTACAATCACTTTCTCATATAGAACTCTCTTTACATTCATGCCCAACCCTCTATTTTTTACTACTCCTTTAACTGCCCCCAACACTTTGCATCCTTCATTCACTCTCTGACGTACATCTGCTTCCACTCCACCATTTGCTGCAACCACAGACCCCAAGTACTTAAACTGATCCACCTCCTCAAGTAACTCTCCATTCAACATGACATTCAACCTTGCACCACCTTCCCTTCTCGTACATCTCATAACCTTACTCTTACCCACATTAACTCTCAACTTCCTTCTCTCACACACCCTTCCAAATTCTGTCACTAGTCGGTCAAGCTTCTCTTCTGTGTCCGCAAACAACAACTGATTTACCTCCCATTCATGATCATTTTCGTCTATCAGTTTTAATCCTCGTCCAAGCACTCGAGCATTCACCTCTCTCACCACTCCATCAACATACAAGTTAAACAACCACGGCGACATCACACATCCCTGTCTCAGCCCCACTCTCACCGGAAACCAATCGCTCACTTCATTTCCTATTCTAACACATGCTTTACTACCTTTGTAGAAACTTTTCACTGCTTGCAACAACCTTCCACCAACTCCATATAACCTCATCACATTCCACATTGCTTCCCTATCAACTCTATCATATGCTTTCTCCAGATTCATAAACGCAACATACACCTCCTTACCTTTTGCTAAATATTTCTCGCATATCTGCCTAACTGTAAAAATCTGATTCAAACAACCCCTACCTCTTCTAAAACCACCCTGTACTTCCAAGATTGCATTCTCTGTTTTATCCTTAATCCTATTAATCATTACTCTACCATACACTTTTCCAACTACACTCAACAAACTAATACCTCTTGAATTACAACACTCATGCACATCTCCCTTACCCTTATATAGTGGTACAATACACGCACAAACCCAATCTACTGGTACCATTGACAACACAAAACACATATTAAACAATCTCACCAACCATTCAAGTACAGTCACACCCCCTTCCTTCAACATCTCGGCTTTCACACCATCCACACCAGATGCTTTTCCTACTCTCGTTTCATCTAGTGCTCTCCTCACTTCCTCTATTGTAATCTCTCTCTCATTCTCATCTCCCATCACTGGCACCTCAACACCTGGAACAGCAATTATATCTGCCTCCCTATTATCCTCAACATTCAGCAAACTTTCAAAATATTCCGCCTACCTTTTCCTTCCCTCCTCTCCTTTTAACAACCTTCCATTTCCATCTTTCACTGTCTCTTCAATTCTTGCGCCAGCCTTCCTTACTCTCTTCACTTCTTTCCAAAACTTCTTCTTATTCTCTTCATATGACTGACCCAGTCCCTGACCCCACCTCAGGTCAGCTGCCCTCTTTGCCTCACGTACCTTGCGCTTTACTTCCACCTTTTTCTCTCTATATTTTTCATACTTCTCTATACTATTACTCTGCAGCCATTCTTCAAAAGGCCTCTTTTTCTCTTCCACTTTTACCTTCACTCCTTCATTCCACCATTCACTGCCCTTCCTCATGCTGCCTCCAACAACCTTCTTGCCACATACAGCACTTGCAATCCCAACAAAATTTTCTTTTGCTAACTTCCACTCCTCCTCTAAATTACCAGTTTCTCTTACTCTCACCTCGTCATATGTCATTTTCAACCTTTCCTGATATTTACTTTTTACCCCCGGTTTTATTAGCCCTTCAACCCTCACTAGCTCCCTTTTACATCCACCTACTCTATTCCCCCACTCTTTTGCTACAACTAATTTTCCTTCCACCAAAAAATGATCAGACATACCGTTAGCCATAACCCTAAACACATGCACGTCTTTCAATCTTCCAAACATACTTTTAGTTATCAACACATAATCCATTAATGCCCTTTCTACTACTCTACCATTTGCCACTCTTACCCATGTATACTTATTTTTATCTTTCTTTTTAAAAAAGCTAGCACTTATTACCATCTCTTGTTCAACACACATATCTACCAGTCTCTCACCACTCTCATTTTCACCTGGTAGGCCATACTTCCCAATGACACCGTCTACCTCTCCAGCGCCTTCTCTAGCATTTAAGTCACCCATGACTAGGTTATGCTCTCTTTTTTATTTGCTCTCATTCACCTTCCATTTTAGTTTTCACCTGTTCATGCTTCTCTGTTTTCTCCGTCGGACCTATTATTTTCTCCACATTTTTTGGTCTCAAGCAATCTTTTAAATCCTTGCTAGACAATCATAGGGATATTCGTAACTTTGAAAAAAAGAAATATTTATTCATTACATAAGAACTAACTATGAAAAAGTGCTGAACATTCCGATAAGAATATCTCTCTACCAAAAAGAAAAAAGGAATCACACCAACAGTTCACAAAAAAATCATATCTGAAGAAAGATGAATCTCAGTAATTGAGCCTCACGAACTACAATTCAACTAAAAGGGGTTTTCTTGCCTGGTGTATGGTGATTAATTGGTAAAGTTAGCTGCAACAAAATCTAAACTGCAAAGATGCTCCCCTTCAGAATCTATTAAACCATGCTATATTCCATCACTAATTCTGTGGGTGTTATTGAAATCACCATAATGGGTCACGATAATCAATATCTTTTTTTCTTAAACTGAAATCAAGCGTTATAAGACTGGAAAAAATCTTATTTGTAAATTGAAACTAATGGCTTAAAAAAAGAGAAATACAAATCTACCAGCCACAGTCACCACAATATGACCAGGAAACTTATTGATTCATGCTAACCTTTCGTACTGCAGACAGTGCAATCAATAATACACGCTTTAATAAACCCATAACATTTATTAAATAACTTACATATAATTGTTAAACGAAAAATAAATTACTTTTACAACCCAAATCTGTAAATAACACAAAATTATCAGTGCATGTTAGTCGACAGCTCACAATCAAAGAAAAACAAATTCAATATGGTGCAAAACCTTGAATAATTAAGTAAGTTCAATGAAATTGTTTAGAGATTTCCTCGACACCCACTTATAGTGAATGACAAAACACCGAGTCTTCTAAATAACAACAATCTCGTTTCAGGTATAAAGATTCTTGTAAGGGAAGTGTCAAGTCACGCAAGGTACACACTTTTTCGAAACGAAGGTACTGTTCAGTAGACCATCAATTCTCATGAATTTTGCACCAGATGGGATAGTTACACTGTTGTATTCAAGCATAGACAAGCTGTCATAATGTGGATTGGCTACCTTAAAAACAAACCATTCCTGCCAGGGTTGCTGTGCAAGGTAACCCAAGTATTGCCGTGCAGAAGGCAAATGGTATAAAACACTGAAAGAAATAATAAAAATCACGTAGGGTAAGGGAAAATTAGATGATGTTAAAGAGAAAACTTTGACTGACACTACAACCTATTGCCTAACCCTACTGTATAGAAAACTAAATGAAATCCAAAGATAATGGAAGGACTAAAGCATAAATCAAACCATTAGCTGGCACTGGCTAGTTCTAAGAAAGTCTGACAATCAAGGGTAATCAAGTATTCATTTTAGAAAACAAATTTTTCAATAGATGGCAGTTATGAGGCTTTGATTTTTCATGGCGGGTCTTGTGACCTTCATAGAAGTTTTAGAATGGAAGTGCTCTATCTGTACAAAAGAATCTCTATGAGTATTTCTATCAAGTGTTTTACTTTTTGTGTGGCTAATTAAATATTTTGAACAGCAATTTGGAACTGTTTAACCTTAAAGAAAAATTTCCAAGTTAAAAGGACTGAGAAGGACAAAGTTATATCTTAGAATATTTAGTTATTTATTGTTAGATTGCAGTCCCTCAAAAGTATAATAAGTTTATAGTTCAAAGTTCCATTCAATGATCGCATAACCTTAAGAAATGCATCAAATAAAAAAAAAATTGATAAATTAGAAAGTATATCATCTTTTCATGTCTCAGTTGACCGTTCTGGGGGATTCTAGTAATTGATATCCTGCCGGTCTGTATATGTGTCCAGCCCTTTACATGGTTGGCCAACCTTTACGTCGATTTTGTTATTATTTCGGCGGCATGATTTCATTATCTCTCAAGAATAGGAATTCAGACCTTCAAATACATTTTCTATGGGTGTCGCGTGTGTGATGGATATAATGGTCAAGGATAAGGTCATGGTTAAGAGGTACTGTCAGTTGTTAGAGGAATTTAACCTGGCCCATCATTTATGATTGATATAGAGCCATCTTACTTGGCACATGCACGCCATCAGTGGTCATGATATAAAGGGTTATTCAAGACAATTTCAAAATCAAGGGATATGTCTTTCTTAGAAATCAAATATCAAATAGATTTTATATTTTTCTGGTGTACAAAAGTTTATGAAACAAAATTCCTAAATAAAAAGATAAGTCCATCCAGGGTTAAATTCACATTTCATCCTTGACCTCGAGGTACACCTTTATTCCTGACATTCAACATTTTCTTCACATAGGCTTCATTAATGGAACGTGCAATCTTTATCTCATAACTACAAGGCTTTTGACTTTTCTTTGGTGTCATCAGATGACTAAATCATAAATGATAGTACACATAGTAATTTCTTAGGCATAGTATTCACTGGCTTCTCAGACTTTACAACAACAAAAGTTGACGTCCAGTTAGAATGTCAGATCATGCTTTAATTTCTTTAGTAATTAAATGTCTTATTCTATTATTGTATATGTGCATATATATATATATATATATATATATATATATATATATATATATATATATATATATATATATATATATATATATATATATATATACATATATATATATATATATATATATATATATATATATATAAAAATATATAAATATATATATATATATATATATATATATATATATATATATATATATATATATATATATATATATATTTATATATATATAGATATATATACATATAGATATATATATATATGTATATGTATATATATATAAATATATATATATATATATATATATATATATATATATATATATATATATATATATATATACGCACATATACATATATATAAATATATATATATATATATATATATATATATATATATATATATATATATATATATATATGTATGTATATATATATATATATATATATATATATATATATATATATATATATATATATATATATATATATATATATATATATACAGTATATACATATATATACATATGTATATACATATATATATATACATATATATATATATATATATATATATATATATATATATATATATATATATATATACATATATATATATATATATATATATATATATATATATATATATATATATATATATATAGTATAAACATATATATAGATATATATATATATATATATATATATATATATATATATATATATATATATAGATATATATATATATATATATATATATATATATATATATATATATATATATATATATATATATATATACTGTATATATATTCTTACAAAGCTGATCTAATATTAGTTGATTATTTCATTCACATATTTCATTTCTGAGCAAGCTCTTAGGGTAGGTCCCCCTCATGTAGGATTAAGTAAATGTATGTAAAATACATAAGACTCTTGTCATTCATTTAGATATGTTTTCATTCAGTTCCATATATGTAAATTTACGTTATTTTGAACAATTAAATTTTCATTTCACGCAGTTTGGTTACTAAGTCTTGTGTAAACTTGTTGAAAGGTATGCTGTTAGACACGCACGATGGATTGCATCATGTTTCCACGTGATTGGAAGAGGCAGGAAAGTTCTCCACTAAACTTATTCTTATTTTAATGTTACAAGAGGAAGTGGGTGGAGTTAACTGAGAGGATTGTCATGGTCAGTCAACAATACAACCATACTTCAAACTGCTAAGTTGGCAACACTGGCGCCGCGAGAGGCCCTCCGACCTCACACCGAGAATATTTTGCCTAAATTAACTGACAGTTTCCGGAGTGACTTAGGACGACATATAAGGGCCTACCCCTGCACAGGAGAAAGAGATTAAGCCTGGCATTCCGACAGAGCCATACATACGACAATCCTCCTATCAGCATGCATCCATCCTCTAATTATTTCCTCTCAAACGTGTTTAGTGCTAGATCAAATATTGGTGTATTTTGTGTTTAATTTAAAAGAAGTAAAGTGAATTTGTAAGTACAATGTATATTGATTTTTTTTTTTTTTTTTTTTTTTTTTTTTTTTTTTTTGTGCCCGGCCCTGTGTGATTTCGTTAAAAAATGAATGCTTTTATTTTTTGCTTAACTATTCTGTAATCTTGTGTGAGCCCAAAGGTCATAACAGTAACAGATACCTATATATAAGTGTAATTCTTGTTTATTTTTCTATAGTGTTAAAGTGTAATTTTTTCAATAATTGTCCAAATCAAATATTTTCATGTATCAATTTCTAGCAAAACAAGTGATTGTATTGTTCTTGAAGTTTCATTTCATCATAAGTCTAAGGTCTACTACAGATTTAAAACTAGAATAATTTTTTTTTGGAGGTATAATTTATCAATTATATCTTTTTATAGAATATACAATCTATATATATATATATATATATATATATATATATATATATATATATATATATATATATATATATATATATATATATATATATATATATATATATATATATATATATATATGTAAAGTGTGTATTATTTCTATTGTCTATTATTAGTTCAGTGACTTGCTCGTACCCTTGACTTATTACCGAAGAAAGAGGTTGGTTTTAGAATAGTTCCCGTTAAGAGTAAAGTACTCACCCAGTTTTGTTTTGAGTGAAAAGTAAAGGGACCTTCAGATATTCAGTGTTCATATATAGTAACGTCTGGGAGTTACATAATATTCTCAATGCTTGGAGGTATTCTCGTGTTTATCAGATTTATATAATATACCGCAGGTGAGTTTGGAGCCTGGAAGTTTACGTAATTCGCTAGTTGTATTATACATATTTTGGTGACCAGACCCTGGAATCAAGCGAGTCTGTTTTAAATGTTGGTGATAGCATATCTATGTTTTAATTAAAGGTTTGAATCGTTTAGCATTGATAGGATTCCTTGTATTGATAGGATATATTTTTTTGGAGAGGTATGATCTTTTTAAAGTACAAGAGGGCTCAGTTCAACGTATAGAAGTTTTTGGAAAACCCAATTGTTCAGGAATTATCGGAAGCTAATGTAACTAAAGCTCAGTGGCTCGCTATCTTGATGGCATGTGGTGGCCAAGCAACTTGTGGAACGATTAAAGCCCAAATCAAGTGTCTAGCCTTAGAAGCGTTGATAAACTCAGGAAAGTTGCCAGAAGATATTGCAGAAGCTTACGACGTTTTGGAGAAGGCTGGGGCAGAATTCGTAGAATAGCAAGTACCAGTGGACCCAAAAACTGAAAGAATGAAAGCAGAAGTTAATGTAGAGACTAAGATTAGACGAAATGTAGAGGAAGAGAATGTGATCTGTTGAAGATGAAGGCAGAACAGGAGGAATGGAAGAAAGAGAGAAAGAAGAGGTCAGAGAAATTGCAAGACGAGAAGGAAGAGAGAGAAAAGGCAAGAGAACTTGCAAGACAGGCAAGAATATTGGAAGAAAGAGGGAGAAAAGAGGCAAGAGAAATTGCACGACATACCAGGGAAATTGAAACTGTTGACATATATGACCTTGCTATGCACGATCCGGTGTTTGATGTGGCAAAATCACAGAGGTTGATCCTAAAATTCACGGAAGAAGCTCTCAATGAGTTCTTCCACTATTTTGAAACGGTCGAATTGACGATGTAATGGCCAGAAGATAAATGGCCTGTTTTATTGCAGTGTCCTAATTAGAAAAGGACGCAGTGTGTATCTTGCCTTGTATCAGGACCAGAAGAAGGAGTAACAAGAAATTAAGAGGAGTGAAATGCAAGTGTATCAAAGACCCCTGAATATTATAATGAAAGATTCCAAAATTTGCGGAAGGACGAGAAAATTACTTTCCTAAATTACACTTGTAAGGTACGACAATGTTTTAAGAGATGGATAGAGGCTGCCAAAGGAGAGAGATTGCTGATTTAGAAGAACTGATTGTGCTGGAAAAATATTTATGAGGAATTACTGAACATATTCGAACATACTAGAGAGAGAGAGAGAGAGGTGAAGAAATTTGATAGAGTCCGCTTTGCTGAGTGAAGATTATAATATTATCAGTGTAAACACCCCTCGGGTATGAAGTTTCAACCGTCGTTCTGACCAGGTGTCAAGTATTCGCCGAACCATGGAAACCAGCTCAGTAATAACTATGGGAACAAGTTCAGTAGTTACAATGGAAGTACCACTGGTACTATTCCATAGCAGAATGTGATAGTACCACAACAATCGTCGAATCGTCCTCCTTCAGGTATTGTGAAAGAAGTGCAGAAGATTAAAATCTTCTGTTATAAGTGTGGCAAAAAAGGCCCTATCAGTAAGCATTGTTGGTCAAACCAACCGAAAGCAGTCCCACAAGTGATTAAGGGTAATTCAACTTCACAGAATATGAAGACAAAGAATCAAATGGGGAAGGTCAATGAGGAGAATTAACCAACTAACGTTTACATGAGAAACAGGACAACAAAAAACAGCGTGGATGCCTTTAAACAGCATATTTATGAAGGTATGTTAGCCCCTCTGGATGGGAGCGAGCAGATCCCTGAGTAGATATTGCCCGACACGGGATGTAATCACAGTGGGGTGATGCAAGGCATACAGGCAATGGTGGAACAGTCTCTACCAGGAGATTCTGTCATTTTGAAGGGAATAGGAGTTGGGGAAGTTACCCCTATTTGTCGTTTGAAACTGTCATGCGATTTGGTGACAGGTCATTTAAATTTTGCGGTAAAGGATTCATCGGCTGTCAAAGAAGTAGAAGTCCTACTGGGAAATGACGTTGGTGGAGCGCTGTTTGTACCTCGTCCTATAGTAACAGAGAAACCACTGAAGTATAGCCGTACTATTGAACTCGAGAAGGACTACCCGTATCTGTTCCCTAGTTGTTTGACAACTAAGAGTATGAAGAAGATATTGGCTGCAGAAGAAGACAGATAAACCAAAGGAACGATGAACTTGCGAGATTTATTTATAGAAGAAGAAGTTTCCCATGATAGTACCCAAGAGGTGAGCTCCTGAGAGAGCCCGAGAGAAGAGGAATGACAGATGAATGAACAGGAAGCAATGGACTTTGAAGAAATAGTAAATTCAGCAATAGAAGTAAGATAAGTGAGTCGGAAAAGCTGATAAGATTGCAAGAGAAGAATGCGACGTCAAGGGAATTATTATACCATATAGTGAATGAGACGGAGGTGCAGCAGTCTCCCACCTGTTATCACCTCAAGGATGGATTGCTTATGAGGAAGCATAGACCTGCTGATATCCCTAGGAATGCCAAATGGGGCATATACCGTCAGATATTGATTCCCTCGCTGCTGAGAAGACAGGTGATCGCCGTTGCACATTAGAAGAGACACATGGCAAGAAGAAAGAGGAAGGAAAAAATTATGAGACACTTTTTGGCCTGGCATGCATAAGGGTATGAGCCAACTTTGCCATATATGTCACGGTTGTCAAATACCTGGAAAGCTTAACGAGTACATCGAGAACGCTCCCTTACACCCGATTGAAGTACAAGGAGCACCCTTCAGCAAGGTGATGATCAACATTGTGGGGTTGTTACCAAAAATTAAGAAAGGCCACGAATATATGTTAACTTTGATGCGTCAAGTGACTAGATAACCAGAAGCCATACCCGTCAGCAACATCAGTGACAAAGTAATTGCTGAGAAGTTACAAGACTTTTTTACCCAGTTTGGCATTCCAGAAATCGTTCAGAGTTACCGAAGAATGAATTTCTTGTCAGAGTTTTTTCAGGACGTGATGAAACTGTTGGATGTGATACAACAACTGTCTACTGCCTATCATCTGGAGACCCAGGGTGCATTAGAGTGATTCCATAAAGCCCTAAAGAGTATGTTGACAAAATACTGCAACAAAACAGGAAATGAATGGGACATTGGACTTCCTTTGCTGTTATTTGAGGTACGCAAGGCTTACAAAGAAAGTATGGGATTTAGCCCAAGAAATGGTGTTAGGATGAGAAGTAAGAGGACCGATTAAAATCTGGCAGAAAACTGGAAAGATCGAGAGGAAACGGAAGGAGAATATGTCAAGAACTTAAGGAAAAGGATCGGCGAGGTAAGCAAGTTTTAGATCGAAAACCTGAAAACGATCCAAGGAAAATGAACAAAATGTTTCATATGAAAAGTAGGAACGGACAGTATGCGTTAGGACAACAGGTGTTGATTTTCTTACTGATAAGGAGATTCCCACTCACCAACAAGTTCCAAGGACCATTCCAGATTCTGGAAAAAATTGATGACCTTACCTACATTATTGCAACACCAGGAAGAAGGAAAAGTCAAAGGATGGTACACATTAACTTATTGAAACCATACTTAAGTGAAAAAAAAAGACCGAAGCTTCACAGGTATGTATGGCACAAACCATTCCATTCATGGAAGAGGACGACAGATATGAGGTAGGGGTTTTAAGCAAAGTGAATATTTTGTCCATCATTAGGAACTCAGAGGAGAGATTAACTAGTTTGTACTAGAAGCAGCAAGAGGAATTAAGCCAATTGATTAAAAGTTTCGTATAAATTGTGTCAGATGTCCTGAAACGAACCAAGTTGAGGAGGTGTGAGATACATCATAAGACCACGGAAAGACTATTCAAATAACGCGCTTATCAACTGTCACCGTGTTGGCGAGAAGCCTTGAGAAAATAAGTGGACTATTTGTTGTAAAATGGTTTAGACGAACAAAGTTTTAGTCCTAACTGTTCTCGACTCTAGCTCGGGAAAAAATCCAACAGATCATTCAGGTTCAGCAAGGACTATCAAAAGTTGAATTTGATCAGTGTGGCCGACAATTACTCATTGCCTCTCATATACCAACTACTCGACAACATTGGACAAACAAGGTTTGTCTCTAAGATCAACTTGTTAAGAGGATGTTATTAGATATCTTTAGATAACATCGCAAAATTATTATCAGCTTTTATAACCCTATTTAGGTTATATTAATACACAGTCATGCCATTTAGTCAAATGAACGCACCCACCACCTTCCAACGAGGGAGGGATAACCTTCTAAGATCGATCGAAGCA
>NC_090729.1:102360558-102370558 GCF_036898095.1 Palaemon carinicauda
AAGATATTAATTTCAACATGTCATCCTTCTGGATACCCTCCAGATGCTCCAAACCCTTTACTAAAGTTTCAAAATTTTGCATATTACTTGTAAGGGCATCTGATGATACCTGGCAAAACAAGTCAGCTGGTTCTTCTAATGTGTGGTCTAAAACTAGGGACACTGGCTCATATACTATAGCTAGAGGATCAAGTCTACCAACTGTGTTAGATTTCAATCTATTTTTATGGAATATCCGACACTTTCGTTTGGTCCCAGGAGCTTCCACTTCATAATTGACATCAGACAATTTCCGGAATACTTTCCAAGGCCCCTTATACCTAGGTTCCAGAAGATTGTCAGAGTCTGTACTCAAAACTAAAACAAGCTCACCAGGCTCAACTGAACGTGTCTTACTCTTCTTATCATAATTTCTCTTCATTGAGGCCTGAGACAACACCAAATTATCCTGGGCAAATTTCCAGGAAGCAGATAATCTCCTCCTCAGGTCCTCAACGAACTCACCCAAATTCAATTCTTTCTTATGACTAACCTCTAGCAACTCATGGAAAATTTCTAGAGGACCACATACTTTATTCCCAAAAATCAACTCGAATGGAGCTATACCTGTGAAAGAATTGGGATGATTACGTTTAGCAAAGAGAGCAAAGGGAAGACCTTTATCTCAATCCTCGCCTTGCTCATAACAGTACTTTTTTAGAATAGACTTAAGGGTTTGGTGGAACCTTTACACTACGCCCTGACTCTCTGGGTGGTAAGGTACACTGGTAATGTGCTGAATGGCCAGTTCAGAACATTTACCTTTAAACACTTTGCTCGTAAAATTTGTGCCACAATCGGTTTGAATTTTATGAGGCAACCCATACCTGGAAAAAAATTGTATTAGTTTCTCAAACACTACTTTGGATGTAATTTTCCTCATAGGAAAAGCTTCAGGAAACCTAGACGCTCTGTCCATTATAGTTAAAAGATAAATAAACCCAGATTTAGTTCGGGGCAAAGGCCCAACCACATCAACAACCAACTCAGCAAAAGGATCTCCAATTGCAGGAAATGGATGCAAAGACAGCTTTAGGAATAGGTTTATTAGGTTTACCCATAATTTGGCACGTTTCACAACTTCCTACAAATTTCTTCACTGAGGATTTCAATCCTGGCCACCAAAAATATTTTGCCAATCTACTATGAGTTTTACAAACTCCAAAATGACCAGAAAGGGAATCCTCATGAGCTAAACTAAGGACATCATTATGATATTTTTAAGGTACCACAATCTGTTCTACCCGAAAGGTTTGGTTCAAGCCGTGATCCACAGGACGACTAACTCTATACAACAAACCTCTAATCACACAGAACCTGGGTTTTGTTAAATCATCCGTACCTCCTAATTCATAATTGAATTCAGCCTTCTGAGCTTCAATAAAGCTTACACGGTTACAATCAGGCTTAAATATTTTATTTATAAAACTACTACTACCACTACCTATAGACCCGGGTCTCTCTACATCTACCTCTAAACTACTAAAGTTTAAATTATCCTCATTCTGTAGGGGGGGGGGGCAGCAGCCCTTGCAGAAGCTCGAGTGGTAATTGCCACAGGACTTGCAGTTACGGACACTATTGGGAATATTGCATAACCTTGGGCATCTAACATATCATTTACCAAAATGCCATCAATGCCCGGGATAGGGAGCTTTTCTACCACTGCCAATTCTGTCACCTGGTGATACCCTGGGAAAAATGCCTCTACTTCCACCAAAGGTGCAGAAACCACTGTATCAGGGAACCCACCCAGGACCACATAATTTCCAGAATTCACACCAACATCCTTCAACACCCTTGACAAGACCAATGATCGAGCGGACCCCATGTCCCTCAAAAAGTTCACTCTGACAACTTTACTATCAATTACCAAACTGCCAGGCCAAATATATTTGTCAAAAAGTCACAAAGGAGAGCTAGTAGGTGATTGATTTATTTCACCTCCACTACCACTAATCCCAACAGGTCCTGGGGAACACTCAACTTCAGTATTAGGGGTAGTAGGGGCATTGGCTATTAAAGATACGGGGACATTGTTACCTCCTCTTCCGTTCTGCTGGAGATACCTCATACGGGCAGGACACAGAGCTTGAAAGTGCCCCTGCTCGTGACACCAAAAACAAGTTCCCCTAGCTCTACCAACATTATTAGAACTTTGGTTACCCTGGGAAAACACCCATGTGTTCCTTCCACTCGTGATATTTCCCTGGCTAGCTTCAACCTTTGTTTTAATGGGGTTATTGGATCTCCAATTATTATTTAGACTGGCAGACTAGGATTTAAAGGTTGATGGACTAAAGCTATTACTACTTACACGGTGTGTTAACACAAACTCATCACCTATCTGAGCAGCTTTACTTAAGCTATATGCTTTAACCTCCTCCAGGTGAATCCTGAGTTCTTTACTACAAGTTTTCTTAAACTCCTCAAGTAGCATGAGCTCCCTCAAGGAGGAGAAGGAGACCACCTGACGACTCTTTACCCAGTCGTCAAACTGCTCCTCCTTAAGATGGGCATACCCCACATAGGACATAGTATTGGGCTTCATAGAATTCCTAAATTTCAGGCGATAAGCCTCAAGGACCAAGTCATACGCCTTGAGAATCAACGCCTTAACTTTACTATAACCTCTGGCTACACTCTCTTCCAAAGCATTATATTGGCGAATGGCCTTACCTACTAACCTGCCACTCGCTCAAAAGCCTTAAAGAACTCTGGCACATTAACCTTCATCAAACACTGGCACTAACTTTAATGCCGCACTCATGTTGAACCTATCTGACTATTAAAGTCAGGGTTCGCTCGTAACCTAGCCAATTCTAAGTTAATTCTGGCCATTTCCAACTCATGGCGCCTCGCCCTCTCATTCTCTTAGAGTTGTACCTACAATAATTCTATTTTTTTTAAATTATGCTAAGATCTAAATTTTCAGGATTCCAACACACTGTACAGGGTCTGCTCTACCACTACAAAGGGGTAATTAGAAACTCTAGTTTTTTCGGTTAAATTACCTGGACCAGTATAAATAACACCAGTAAGAGGGTGGTCCTCAAATAGTGACAGCCCTGGGTTAACACTGACCTCATCAAGAGAATTCTCATCATCAAAACTTCCACCAATCATATCTCTAGCCAAATCCTCACCCTCGGCTATACCACGAGCCACCATCACCTCAACAGACAACAACAACCGAGCCTTAGTGTCCGTGGGTCTAAAAGAAATATTCAACCAACGAGCATAACTCCTTAAATGCTCCTTACTTAAGATAGCTAGATATTTGATACAGTCAGAAGACCCCAAAAATTCAGCGGGGTCAAAAACAAAGTCTTCCATAATGGATTACAAGGGGGGAAAGTATGGCAAGCAACAAAACCAAATCAAATATTGTAATCTATCCCAGAGTTGCTCCACAAACTCAAACTCTGTGCTCACTCGCGTATGATCCTGTCACGGTCGCCAATCTTGTTATGACCCCGTTGGTCGTAATACAGGTTCTTTATTTCAATACTTACAGGGATCGTAGGCAGTAAGAAAGTACACAGGGTATGAGGGATGTGGAAACAAACACCAAAATAAAATAAACAATATATAATTACATAATACACTTAATACTAAATAAGCCTTGTGAGCAAACTTAACCATAAATACGAACAATAACGGGCTCACAAAGATACCTAATACTTAAAAGCTAACCCTAACAAAGCAAAGAAAGGACATAACATGCCAAAGGCTTAAATAATAATGATACGGGCCCAAAACCACTAACCTATAATTATAAGATTGAAGGAAGACTAGTGAAAATAAAGACAAGAAAACCTTCAATCTCCTACCTAACCGGGTTTGTACTAAACTTAAAACTAATATAATACCAACAACTTAACATGACATAATAAATATAAATATGATTGATAATTATATACACAAATCCTCGTGTACAACGAAGTGCACAGGAGTCTCTTCAATCTCCCAGCAGATATACGAGGAAGCACACAAATTGTCCAGGCAGACTCAGGGTTTGGCATCAATTCCGAAGAACAACACAGGATAATTACGTCTTACCTGGCAATTTCCTCCCTACAGGCCTCCTCACGAGCCATTAGCTCTCCTGGACATACAGGCGATGCAGCTCAAGACGGATAGGACAGTGGTTGGCGTAACGCCTCCTACATGGCGGGACAGCAAAGACCACGTCTTCCGCCGAATCCTCCGGCGGGAATCAGGAGTACAGGAGTCGCAAGTGACAGTAACCTGCGCTATCACAGCCGTGATCACACTCCTCAATGCACCTACGCCGCAGATGGCTCAGCCCATCTACGGAAAACCACTTCCAAGGAACGTCCGTCGGAGTATTCCTCCAAAAAGGCGTAGAATAAATCTCCAAAAGGCTGCCAGCAAAAGAGCGTACGTCCAGAAGCTTATACAGGCCTGAACTCCCTTAGCCCGGCCTCCACTCACTGCACTACAGTTCCATTCCAACTCGAGAACAAAATAAAAACAATCTTTAACACGATAGTTAGGCAATTCACAACAAGAGGAGGAATCACTGAGCAAAACCACTGAACGTTGCGTTAACGTAAAAAAATACAGTTACTGAACTGAATATAATAGAACACTTAAAACTAAAGTACAAGGCTGATTTAAGAAAAACAAGCAATAAATTACGTTAATATGACACACACACACACACACACACACACACACACATATATATATATATATATATATATATATATATATATATATATATATATATATATATATATATATATATATATATATATATATTTAAACACACACACACACACACACACATATATATATATATATATATATATATATATATATATATATATATATATATATATATATATATATATATATATATATATATATATATATTCTTACGAAGCTGGTCTAGTGTGGAGTAAATTCCGTAGTTTATTGATAATTTTATCTATCTTTCATATATTGTTTTAATTCCTGCGTTGAAGGGATGATCCCCAGCCCATAAATGAGCCCCTCTCATGTACAAATAAGTATTTTATGTAAATTACGTAAGATTTTCGTCATGAATTTCATTGTACTTTTTATTCAAGTTACCATATATAAATTTACATATTTTTTTTAAGAATTAACTTTGTATTTCACGTTTACTACGAAGTCTTGCACAGTTTATTCGAAAGTGTTGTAGGATCTCTGTGAGATAGGAACAAGGGCTTAGGTAATATACTTTTATATTGTATGATGTATTGCAGCACGTTTGAGAGAGAATTTCAGCACATGTGCTTTAGGAGATTCGATGCCATGTGCTTTTGAAACTTTGCGATGCCCGGCGAGATGATGTCAACTTTTTTTTACTTCGAGGACAATAGGTGGGCGGACCTAGCTGGGAAGTTGTTTTCCGGGTGCGTTGGTGTGCATCCGAGACTTCACTGGAACCCCCGGATTCGCCTTTTCACATTTTTATCTAGTTGGAAACTCTGACACCCGTGGGCAGAGGCTATGCTCTCCAAATAATTTGGAACCATCTGGAATTAGCCAAAGGTTAGGTTACCGTCAGAGACAGACAGAGATAGGGATCGAGATAAAGAACTGCAGCCGGAAGACAGCCTCTTCCCCTCTCCCTCTCTCACGCTAGCAATCCAGTGTAATCTTGAAAGTGTTCAGTACATTATTGTGTCCTCCCCTAAGTGACTCTGTGCCCCTAAGCAAATCGTGTGTCGCCTTGTAGGGAAGATAGTTTTGTTATGTGATCAGGTTATATATTATTCTTAAAGTGTCAAATGTGAACATTGTGTTATTCAAAATTATTTCAAGCATCTGTATTATTTTCATTGTATTATTTTTTTTTCTTAGGTTAAGGTTTATTCAGATATAATAGTTAAGGTCAAGTTCTTCTATAAATTTCAGATCGTAACATTTTTGTCTTATTCTAAGTTTTATTCAGATTTAATCTTTCCCAGTTACTTATTTTGTTATGTAAATTCTTTTCAAAGTGTTGTAAGTTATATAGAATGTGTTTATTTTTGTAAATAGTGTATTATTACTATCATCATTATTTAAGACCAGATTCCTCTCGATTCCTGTTTAGAACCACAGTGAGTAAAATGTGAGTAAAATAAGTTTTAATTATACTTTAGAGTAATTACCCAGTTTAGATTTGAGTGTGTTTAAGAGATCTTTAGATAGTTAGTGTTTTATATATTGCTGTCTGGTAGTTATTTACCGGTCT
The DNA here is from genome assembly GCF_036898095.1 of Palaemon carinicauda. Lineage (NCBI taxonomy): Eukaryota > Metazoa > Arthropoda > Malacostraca > Decapoda > Palaemonidae > Palaemon > Palaemon carinicauda. The sequence continues at coordinate 102,366,833 of NC_090729.1, forward strand.
TGGAATTTGTGTATTGATGTTTTAAACTGTAACAGTTTTAATGTAAAAGCAAACAAGGTAATTTGGAATTTGAGATGTTGATTAACTTGTCAGTCGTAGTATATATAATATATGTTTGGTTCCCAGTCACGAGTCATAGTATAATACATTTTGTTAGTGCCTATACCATTAAGCCATATCATATATATATATATATATATATATATATATATATATATATATATATATATATATATATATATATATGCGTGTGTGTATATATGCATATATATACGTATATATATATATATATATATATATATATATATATATATATATATATATATATATATATATATATATATATATATATATATATATATTTATATACTGTATATGTATAAATACACACACACACACACACATATATATATATATATATATATATATATATATATATATATATATATATATATATATATATATATATATATAAATTATATACCAATAAAAGTTACTGAAATTGTTTTTCGTGACAAATTTCAAATCCTGGTAGAAATTAGAATACTAATGTATGCATGTTACTAATTGAGCCTGAAATCATCTGTATTAATAACACCAAACTGTTTCATAAAAATGTGTAGTTATTGTGATATAAAAGCGAGACAAATGACATAATTGAAAAAGCAGCTTACTATAAACACAAGTTGTGAGCAGACTTGATAACAGTCTTGAAACTTTTGAAATTAAAGCACTCCCCAAGAGAGATTACTTCACCAAACTTTCAACTGGGCTCCACAGGCACTAGAAGGGTTGGAAGACCCAGGACTACATGGGTGAGGACTATTAGGCGTGGAGTAGGAGATGATGAGTGGAAAAGTCTTCATTTAAAAGTTCAAGATAGAGATGAATTGAGAAATCTAACAGAGGCCCTTTGCCTCAATAGGCGTACTTCTATGGACTTCAGTATTTCTTTCTTTATCTCATTGCATGATCAAGGCCTGGCCTCCATAACTATTGCCTTATGTAAGTTGGCACTACCTTGAACAATTGCTTATGCTTTTGATATTGAACTCAATAGAGAGCTTTTTAATAAGATCCCAAAGGCTTGTGCTTAACTGAAACCTAATGCCTCTCCCAAGGCTATTTCATGGTCGTTGGATAAAGTCCTGCACTTTGCCTCTTCGATAGATAACGCCTCTACCTCTCTGAGGGATCTTACTCAAAAGTCTATATTTTTGCTTGCTATGTCTTCTAGTGCTAGAGTCAGTGAGATTGTGGCCCTTTCAAGAGATAATGGCAACATTGAATTCTCGGAATTGGGGGAGGTAAATCGTTGCCCAGATCCTGCATTTTTGACGAAAAACGAACTACCCACCCCATGAAACGCTGGGTGGCCTGGAAGATTGCTCCACTACAGGAGGACTTTTCTCTGTGCCCTTTGAAGTGCTTTAAGGCCTACCTGTTAAAGAGCCAGGCCTTTAAAGGCGGTCAACTTTTTACACAGGAGATGAAAGGATCTAATCTTTCTCCAAAACAGCTAAGGTCCAAACTCACCTACTTCATCAGAAGAGCTGACCCTGATAGTATACTGTTGGGTCATGACCTTAGAAAATTTGCCTCTTCCTTAAATTTTTTCCAATCTATGTCCTTTGCAGGCTTACAGGCTTACACAGGATGAAAAACTTCAAGAGTGTTCTTTAAACATTATATACATCAGTTAGAAGAGATTAAACACTTTGTGGTGGCCGCTGATAGTGTGATTAAACCAGTTTCTTAAGTATTGTGCATGTACTCTTATGGAATGTATAGTTGGTACTTCTCAGTCTACATTGTACAAGGGGACTAATGTTCTTTTCAATGTACTATTTTATACTGTAAAGTGTCAAAGGTAATATTTTCCTTTTATGTCATGAGTGTTACTATTTTACTACTCTGTTACATAATTTTGGGGTCTGAAAACTTCGGTTTTCTGTATATAATACTGTTACATGTAAGAAATTTTAAATTTTCGAAACAATGAAAGACTATTGTTCGTTTTTGCGTTTCCTTTCATTGGACCTACAGTACAGAATATAAATAGTTTACCTCAGTTTTTTAACCCTCCATTTATAGACTTCGGTCTTTTCATCTACTGGAGACAAAGATCTCATTTACAGTGAGTTGGACTGTGCTATTGATTTCCTATGGTCCTACTTTTTACAAACATACTGAATACACTCATATTTTGATAACATAGTTATCAATGCTACTGGAAGTATCCTCATGTCTATGGGGTTTAAAGGGTTAAAACTCTCCATGCCACAACTGAGGATAATAATTCCCGGGTACACTTCCATCAGGAAGACATGGCTCGAGCCCCAAAACCGGATCTTGACATAGGAAAAATCTGTTTTTGAGTGAGATAGCCATGTCATCCTGATGGCCTGCCCGTTACTTTCCATCCCCTCCTAATTCTCAGTGTGGGGCCTCATGTCATTTGATGGCTGCTCCTGAAATGGTTAGTTGTACGATATTGAGATCAGGAGTTGTAACGGCTCTCTCGCCCATGTATTCTACCCTATCCCTTATCCTTTGAGACAAGGTTAATTCTATTCGGGGAAGGATAACCATGGCTTGTTATTAATACTTCCCTGATTTATACACGATATGTCTCGGGATATTCGCTCCGGAAGTTAGAACACCATGATACCTCTAAGGTAAAATTATCTGGTATCTCACTCCTAGAAATATCCTAAGTAGAAAGCTACCATTGAGGAATTTCTATAAGGATGACATGGCTATCTCACCCAAAAATAGAATTTACCTATGTCAAAATCCGTAATATATATACACACACACACAAACACACACACACACACACACACACACACATATATATATATATATATATATATATATATATATATATATATATATATATATATATATATATATATATATATATGTATGTATATATAAAATATATATATTTTCAAATACATATACATATGAATGTAGTTATATGTATGTATATATAATTATATTATATATATATATATATATATATATATATAATATTTGTAAGTTTTTTGAGCTTGTGAATCCACTGTCTTCTCTTCTTATCGTGTGTAATCTCTAGGGACCCATTTCGTTTGTCTTTCAGTCTATATTTCATAAACTGTTCTCATTATATGTCCGGTTCATGATCATTTCTTTTCTTTATAAATTGTTAGATTATACTTTACTTTAGTTTGCTTTCGTATCCATGTTGCTTTGTTTCTGTTTCCTAGTGTTATTCGCATCATTTTTCTTTCCATAGCTTTTTGAGTTCTAACTAGCTAATGTTTTTAGGCTTTAGTAGGGCTCCAAGTTTCTGATGCATAAGTTGATACTGGTATGACCATCTGATTAGTTATTTATTTTTTTATTTTTATTTTATTTTTTTTTTCTGACAGGGGAAAGGGGCATTTTACTTTTAATTATCTCTTTTGTTTACTAAAAGTCCTTCGTCCCATGCTTATCACTCTTTCAATTTCGGTATTAGACTCTAAATGTCTGTCCTTATTACGTATATTCATTAAAAATCACTAGAGGTACATCCATAATCCTTATTTGATGTGTCTACGTTTTCATTGAACTTTATCTTAGTTTTGCTCATATTTATTTCCAGTTATACATTTATGATTTCTCTATTCAAATCTTATATTATCTTTTGCAATTCCTTCCATGATCCACTAAATAGAACTAAGTCATCTACAAGTCTTT
>NC_090729.1:102383058-102390558 GCF_036898095.1 Palaemon carinicauda
TGTAATTCTTTTTACATTTGTATTATAATAGGATCCAGTCTTTAAAGAGTGATGCTCATTTCTTATTTTCATATTTTTATACAAGAGTTTTTTTTACATGTTTAGACAACTATAGCAATAATGTAGTTAAAGTAGTTTTTGATAGCTATAGCAATAATGTAGTTAAAGGAATAAATGTATTTAATGATACATACATATCATTCAGTCCCATAAAGAAGATTCGGCGAAAATGCTGGGATTGACAAATACAATACTAATTCATTGATATTATTCCAGGTATGTGTAACAAGGGTAATCGTATTACATTGATAACAAATGTAAAATTGGCGACGAGGTTGGGATTTTCAAATACAACACTAATTCGTAGATATCATTCCAGGTATGTATAACAACAGTAATCCTATTGCACTGATAACAAATCGTTATTACTTCATAATCCGGTAGAGAGGTTTGGAACGGGTTTAAGACATTACAACCTACCAGTGACACAAGTGAAGCTGCTATTAAGGATTTTATTACATATTTTGCTCCTCAGGTCATTAGATTTTTTGAAAGGTATCAATTTATATCACAGGCATATCAGAAAGATGCATTTGTAACTACACTTAAGAATTTAGCTGTTTCATGTGAATTTCTAGGGTTAGAAAATGTTATCATATATCAAGTTTTTTCCCACTGCACATTACAAGAGCTAAGAAAAAACTACTTCAAGATAAAGATTTAACACTAGAGAAGGTATTGATTAATTGCATCAAATAGGCAATATAACATGATAGGTAATTCTACAAGCAATAGAATGGAAAATTCTAAAATTAGTAAGATAGACTCAAAGTTGAATTGAGAATCAGAGAAAGAATATGTTAAAGCCTATTCATAGGAAGTTGCGTAACTCTGATGTTCATAGATATCAGAATGAGATCTATAAGCAGAAACAAAAGGAAAACCCAAATGCTATAGGTGTGATAAAACTGATCATCTTTCATATGAAGCAAGGAAATGCCTTGCTATGGGACAGTTATGCCTGCATTGTAGAAAGACGGGCCATTTTACAAATGTTTGTAGATTTCCCAAAAATCACGCAAAATAAATGCTGCAGTTGATAATATAGGTCAGGAGTATAATGCGGAATTTGTTCATGATAATCAGGTTAGGTGAAAAACTGATTTTGCTTTTTGCATAAATTCGGTCAAAAAAGGTGCAAGAAAACACATATTGGTAGAAGTGTTCATAAATGGTAAACCAATTAGAATGCAAATAGACATAGCACCTGATGTATCAATTATGTCTGAGAAAACAGCTAAAACCATTCCTAATATGTTACTAGAAGGTCGAAATAAAATTTTGAGAGGTTATAATTATTTTGATATTCAGGTAATAGGTGCTACGAACGTAGAAGTGCAGTGTGAATATCAGAAATTAGAGATAATGCCATTAAGCGTAGGTAAAGAAAGGTAAAGGACAAACTTTACTAGGTTTGGATTGTTTACAGTACTTGAAATTAGATTGGCCGAATATTTTGAAGGTTACAATTACACAAGATGAACACAAAAATTAAGTATCTCTGGATAACATTCTATCCGAGTTTTAAGACGTAATTGAAGACAAAGTTGGTACAGTAAAGAACACAAAAGAAATTTTTGTTTTGAAACTAGATAGTATTCCTAGATTTTTCGCTCCATGACCAGTAGCATATGCATTGAAAGGTGCAGTTGAAACAGAAATCAAAAAGTTAGAAAGTGAAGGTTCGTGGAAAAGGTTATATACTCAGATTGGGCTACACCATTAGTTCCTATTGTGAAGGATAATGATCAGGTTAGGTTATGTGGAGATTACAAGGTAACGTTGAATCTACAGCTTCAGGTAGCTCATCATCCTTTACCTAATCTGAAAGACATGCTTGCAACTAAATCACGATGTACTGTATTTTCTAAGTTGGACCTTCGACAAGCATTTCAACAGCTTCCCATGGATGAAAATTCACAAGAATACATCCCTAGGTTTGTATAGGCCAAAGAGATTACCTTATGTAGTAGCAAGTAGTCCAGCTATATAGCAACAAACTATGGATAAAAAAATATCAGGAATGCAAGGAGTATTTATTTTCATAGATGATATTATAGTCTCTGGTAAAGATAAAAGAGAACATATAGAAAGATAATGGACAGTTCTGAAGAAGTTGAGGGAGTATAATATTAAAGTAAATAAGAGAAAATGTATTCAGACAGTCGATTCAGTGAAATACTTTGGTTTTTTAATTAATGGCAAAGGTATTCGCAAGACTAAGGAGAAAAATAACCAGTTCATTCAACAATGGTACCAGAAAACGTTAAGAAACTACAATAATTTTTAGGTTTCTTAAAATATTATGAGATTTTCAATCAGAATGTATCTACAATTGCATATTCATTGTATAACTTGTTGAATAAAGTTGTGTAGTGGAATTGGACAAAAGATTGTTAGGAATCTTTTGAAATAATCAAGCATCACCTACTGTACATTTCTAGTACATTATCAAATGGATTACCAGTTAAATTAGTATGTGATGCATCGAACATAGGTTTAAGTGCATTTTTATCTCATGTAATGCCAGATGGAACAGAAAAACCAATTGCATTCGCTTCTAGAGCATTGAACAAGGCAGAAAGGAATTACTCTCAAATAGAAAAAGAGGGTTTAGCATTAGTATATGGAGTTGGGAAATTTCATATATATCCTTATGGAAGGAAAAAGTTCACAATTGTTACAGATCATAAATCCTTATTAGCAATACTGAGTCCAAAAACAAGTTTACCTATGTTGGTAGCTTCAAGACTACAACGTTAGGAAATTACGTTATCCGCATATCATTATGATTTGGAATATTGTCCTACATCAAAGATGGGTAATGCTGATGCTTTATCCAGATTTCCAGTGGACAAAGCAACAGTAGAGTATGATGACAGTATATTGTTAGTTTCAGCATATGATTTACCCATTACAGTAAAAGGATATTGCATACAATACCAAGAAAGACCCAATACTTAGTAAGGTTTTAGAGAGTTTAATGACCGGTAGGGACTTATGGGGAAAAGAGGGAAATTGTAAACTATATAACGGTATTTGGAACGTATTAAGCATAAAACAAAGTTATATATTAAGGGAATCACGAGTGATTATTCCTAGTTCACTTAGGAATAAGGTTTGTCTGAAATACATGCTGATCACCAATGCAATGTTAGATTAAAGTCTATTGCAAGGACTTTTGTTTGGTGGTCAGATGTAGATAGGGATTTTTAAATATTTGTAAGAAATTGTATGAATTGTGTTACACAACAGAACAATCCTCATTTGGTAGAATGTTACCCACGGGATGTACCCAGGTATCCATGGTAGAGTGCTCATAGATTTTGCAGGTCCTTTCTGAGCTTATTTGTTTTTGATAGTTGTAGATGCTTACAGTAAGTGGCCAGAAGTAATTCCAATGAAGACAACAATGACTTATGCAACTGTAAAAGAATTAATGCAATTTCTTTCTATGCATGGTATTCCAGAAAGAATTGTAACTGATAATGGTCCACAATTTACCTCACAGGAGTTTAAAGAGTTTTGTAAAGTGAATAGTATTAATCATACCTTTTCAGCAACGTTTCATCCTTCCACGAACGGAGAGTTGAAAAAATTGTGCAAACATTTAAGCATAACATGAAGTTTGAAAAAAACTAATCCAAATAACATATTCTTCATGTTTCAAAGTTTTTATTGTCGTAAAGAACAACGCACAGCAAAACAGATATGACACCATCAAATTTGTTGATGGAGAGGAGGATTAGGTGTAAGTTAGATTTGTTGTATCCAAGTTTGCGAAGTGATTTAGAAGAAAAAGGGTATAAACAAGTAGAAAGTCTCCATAAGTCAGACATTTTTCTCCTCTATCTAATGTCATGGTGAGATCATACAATACTCCAGAAAAGTGGGTACCAGGAGAAATTGTAAAAGAGATAGAAAATTTAAATCATGATGTTCAAGTTGGTAAAAATAAAGAAAAACGCCATGTTGATCAATTACAGCCATTAAATAAAGATCCTGTAGATCATGTGAATGCTAGAGATAGAAAGTTTTCAGAAGTAGTTAGATCAAATAAATCAAATATTAATCAAGATACTCAATCACCATATGTAGATTCAGAATCTATTAATGTGCTAGTAAAGGATGAAGTTAGAGTACTTCCCAATAGGATGAATATAGTGAAGCCCCTTGAGAGATTAGATTTATAAAGTCTTGTACAATGTTAAGTTAGGGTAAAGGAGACTGTTATGTATTTGTACTGTAATATAATATGGGCTACGTGTATTGAAAGTAATGTTGGACAGTATTGTATTGATAGAACATATTTAAACGTTAATCATAAGTGCGGTAGCGTGTATTCTGAAAGCTTATTAATTGCCTTAGAGATAGGATATGATTCGTCTTACTTTTGTATTACAGTAGGATCCAGTCATTTAAGAGTGATGCTCATTTCTTATTTTCATATTTTTATACAAGAGTGTTGTTTACATGCTAAGATTCTTGAGTAACAAGCCATTGAGAGCTATAGAAGTAATGTGGTGAAAGGAATGAATGTTTTTTAATGATACATGTGAATCATTCAATCCCATAAAAAAGATTCGGCGAAGAAATTGGGATTGTCAAATACAACACTAATTCACTGATATTATTCCAGGTATGTTTAACAACAGTAATCCTATTACACATCTTTTCATCTTTTCCTCCCCAACATCTGGAGACTTTGCTACTCTGCCTAGCATAGGTACTGACGTGCAAAAAATAAAAATATATATACCAAAGTAAACGATGTAAACAATGGCTCTGTGGCAAGAAAACTAAATCCATTAAATCCATTGAATCTACATATGAGGATGGAACATCTTGGTTAATATTTGATTTATTTGATCTAACTACTTCTGAAAACTTTCCATCTCTAACATTCACATGATCTACAGGATCTGTTTTTAATGGCTGTAATTGATCAGCACGACGTTTCCCATTATTTTTGCCAACTTGAAATATTTTTACCAACTTGGATTAACATAACATGGAAAACAGAAAAGGGCCATGAATTAACAACTGAACCTAAATACCTTCTATACCAGCCCACAGATCGCAGGCTGGTGCACACTAAAGAAAAGCAACTTTTAATTTTGAAAAGATGAGAGCAATATGATACAATTATTACTCAAAAGCTAGAAATACGTTACAATATATATATATATATATATATATATATATATATATATATATATATATATATATATATATATATATATATATATATATATATATATATATATATAGTTTCAGGAAACGTAAAGGAAGCATTAAAAAGAATGAAAGGAATCAAAGCAGATGTAAAAGGTGGCTTAACATATGATTCAATAATAGATTGGGGAGATTCCACAATAGTAAGAGTTGCTAAACTTCACACAATCTATTTGCAATAGTGCTTCTTACATACGGCTTGGAAAAACTTTATCATTATGTAAATTCACAAGAAGGGGAACACAAAAATCTTTAATAACTGTCACCCAATAAGTTTACTCTTGGTAATATATAAACTACTTACAAAGATCATCTTAGGCCGAACAATAAGACAGCTAGATTATTATCAACTATGGGAGTAGGTAGGTTTTACAAGCTATTATTTAACATTTAACCATATTCATGTAATGAGGTTCCGGGTTATGAGTCGCTACTAGGTGATGCTCATAAAGGTAGACGCAAGTGGCGGCTCATATCTTACATTGTATTAGATTGCCTTCTTTATTTCAGCCCATGACACAGCTGACATGATTATTATATCTTCCTAATCCTTGGAGAATCAAACAAAGTGAGTATATAAAAAAAAGAAAAAAAAACACACAACCAGACATCAGAGTTTTTCTCCTGTCTCTTTTCTCTGGAGATAAGAAATAATGAACTCGATTACCAAATGTTTTCGTACCAGCAGCCCAGCATTAATATCTTTCTTCACCACAGAGCCACCTAGTGGACTTGTTCCTCTGGTACCCCATTAACCAGTTATTGGAAAAATCAATCGAGTATGTTAAATCACTATGTACATTATGTATTTATAGATTATGAGAAAGCTTTTAATTCTATGACCACTTCATCATGTCTAAAGCTACTTAAAGATGGTGTAATATTTCCGACTGAGAAATTAGTTAAGGCCTCCACACACGCACAGTTTCAACTGACAGGTCATCTAAACTGACAGTCTTGCTGGAAATCGAGAGTGCCCGTACACTATTCAGTTCTGCCATCTGTCTAACTTCAGGGGACACCAAGAAAAGCACTGTGGCAACATCTTTACCTCCCCAACATCTGGAGACTGTGCTCTTCTGCCTAGCTGACGTACAAGAAAAAAATACCAAAGTAAACGATGTAAACAATTGCTCTGTGGCAAGAGAACTTAATGGTGAGTTGGACTTCCACGTGACTGGAATGGGAGTCAAGGTTCAAGGAAAATAATTTTGATTAGGGAGGAGTCCACATATTGTGTTAAGAAACGCTAGTGCTCATCAGCGGTCTGATAACCGTAATCCAGGATCAATACTTCAGCAGCAGCAGCTGCAATTGGTGCTAATTTGGACGACCATAGTTCGCTAGCGTTTGGCCCAGGGAGGCCTGAAAAACAGGTATGGTTTGGTGCCACTGCTTATCTCTTAGTGAAGAGGGTTGTGTTGTGCTGGGAGTTATGTATCCCTTGGTTTAGGAGGACGGTTTTGTGCTGGTGAGCAACTCCAAGGATCGGCAATAGATCGATAGCGTTCTGGACCCTGTAAGGTCTCGTGACAGGTACTATCAAGGCTTGTCAGAGCATTCCTTGTGCCATTTTATGTATCAAGTCGACGCTAAAATTATTACTTCATGAGTACCATCGGAGGACGAAATTTCGTTAATATGATGTGTGTTTTTATATATATACATATATATGTGTGTGTATTTCTCGGTCACGAAAGGTGTTTAGGTAGGTAGGGAATATATGTACTTAACTAGGCTCTAAACTTTCTTATCACTTTTTCTATATTGACAAGTTATTGTGAGATGACGAAAGTGGGTGATAGTATATGAATCTTTTGTGCCTCTATACCTCTTACTAGTACCCTTCTCTCTTCCAAATGTTTTCAGTGTGGTATGTTTTCCATCTGTCCTGAAAGTTCTCTTTATTATTTATATACTGAGTAAATGAAATAGAGTGTTTTCCAAGTAATTTTCCATTTTGTTTACTTGAGCAGCTTTGCCGAGTGTTTGTTTAAAATATATATATATATATATTTTATAATAATTTATCATTGACGCCTCCAAGGTTCTTTTTACCCTCTTTTGTTTACGATTGTTCTTGATTATTTTCTTGTTTGCCAATCTGATGTTTTGGTATACTTCGGCAACCTGGTAAAAATAAAGCCGTAAGGCAGTTTACTTGCGGCCACCTTGAATTAAGCAACAAGGCCTAATTGGTATTTG
>NC_090729.1:102395558-102400558 GCF_036898095.1 Palaemon carinicauda
TTGGAAATTCCTAAACCTAAACTTGCAATAGACCCAAAGATGTTTAGTGCAGCAAAAATAAACGGGTTACGTCTCTCTTTATTTTCGTGTCCTACAGTCCACATCAAAAGGTCACGAGCCAAAGATTCTGTCTCATAAGTCTTATTTTGCAAGTCATCAGATAACACCTCCGCAACTTTTAGTGTCGATCCAAGCAAATTCTCTGTATTCAAAGGAAAATGTCTTCTATGCAATTCATCTAATGAGACAGCAAACCTTAAAATGGCGCTTTTTAAGCTAGTGACGTCATTCTCTGGGAGAAAAATTGCTTGCATTCGCACTTCTACAACTACGTTACTTGATGTAATAAAAACGTCTTCTTGTCTTTCAACTATAGTGCCATATTTAAAATCTATACTTTTAGTTTTAGAGCTCATCCCACACGAGAAAAATGTCTGAGCGAACAATATCACTCCCAACAACAAAAAATTCATCTTGGAAACCTGTAACGAGAAAAATATATGTAATTACTCCTGTAGTAAGAAGAAAACTTTTAACATACAAATAAAAATCTTTCCCTCACTTCTTTCCCTCTTTTTTTAATTTCTTATGTGAGCCAATGGTACGATTCTCTCATCAGTGGGTTGGGATACGTTTTGAACTCTAAACCTATTGGCCGTTAATGTTTCCAAAATGTTAAATGGGCCTTCAAACTTAGGTATTAATTTATAATTGAGTCCTTTACGTACATTTACCTGTATGTATACATTATTACCCACGGTATATGTTTTAGTTGGCTTCGCTATTTATCATGATTCCTTTTCATTATGATTTATGATTCTTCTAAATTGTTTCGAAGGATATCAAAACGACTTTTGCTTGCATTTATACATTCTCTTAAAGGATTTGATATAATTAGTTGTAGGCGTTGATACATGGAAAGGCATTCTAACTGGGGTACCATACAATGCTTCGTGCGGTGACATTTTAATTGATATATGATATGAATGATTCAGAGTACTCAGTACCGCAGGTATTGTAATATCCCAGTTGGGGTCTGATCCCCCTAGTGTTACTCTTAATATATTTAAAACCTTCCTATTTGCTCTTTCCACTAGCCCATTCGACTCTGGGTGATATATCATGGTATTTATTTTCTTTATGCTAAGGAATTCACACAATGAGGTAAGAAAGTGATTATTAAATTCTCCAACCGAGTCTGAGATTATCATGTGTGGAATTCCATGTTTACAAATGCAAAACTCGTAAAACTTCCTAGCGCATTCAATCACAGTTTTAGTTTTAAGCGCTATTAGTTCTGTATATCGAGTTAAAGCATCTACAATTACTAATAGGTGCTTATTTCCTCTGTCTGACTCGTAAAATCCTGTTAACAAATCTAAATGTATTCTTTCAAAGGGTTGATTGGGCACGGGATAAGCCCCTAGGCTGACAGGTGTTTTTGTATGCCCTTTGTTTTCCTGACATGTGCGACAATTAGCTATGTGTTTTTTATATCTGTAAGCATCGTATGCCAATAAAACAATGATTTGGCTTTCTGTGACATTAATGAGAACCCTGGGTGTCCTTGCAATGGATTTGCATGCAACCAATTCAGGACAGTGGAAATAAGTGAGATTGGTACCACTACCTGGTCGTTAGTTACATGTGGTGTATTGCGGGTTTTCCTTGTCACTGTCCTACACAGAATATTATCTTTGATTATATAATTCTGCTACTTATACTTTATATATCCCTTTTCCTTGTGATTGCCTTTCAAAGCATTTATAATTTTTTCTAATTTCTGATCTTTTCTTTTCTCAGTCTGTAATAATTCAGCGCTCCAGCCCAAATCTTCTTGTTCAGATATCGTTTTAACAATAGGCATGGATGTTGATATATCTATTAATTCAGCTAAAGGCTCCGTACAAGATGACACGGGGTTGCGTGATAATGCATCAGCAATGATATTTGCTTTCCCAGGTAAATACCCAATTCTCGCGCCAAAGTCTTGAATGATTAAATGCCACCGAGTTCGTTTGGGGCTGTGGTTGAAGCCTTTAAAGAATTCGGTTAGTGGTTTATGATCAGTAAGAACCTTAACGGAATAACCGTATATTATGAACTTAAAATGCACTAGTGAATTAACAATAGCTAGCCCTTTCTTGTCTATTACTGTATACTCGCTTTCGGAAGTTTTCAGTTTTCGAGAATAAAAAGCTATCGGGAAAAATTTTTTTATCATATTGCTGAAGCAATACCCCACCTACTCCTTAGTCTGTTGCAATGAAGAATTCCTTACCGAAGTCAGGAAATTTTAAGATAGGAGAACTACACAGTTCATCTTTCAAGGTATTAAACGCCTGTTGATGCTGCTCAGACCATATGAAATCTACGCCCTTCTTCGTAAGATCAGTTAAGGGAGCGGCTATTATTGAATAATTGCGTATAAAACGCCTGTAATATCCACTACAACCCAGAAATTGCTGTATTTCCTTGACATTAGTAGGTATGGGAAAGTTACGGATAGCCGACACCTTATCATGGACTACTTTAAGACCTTGGCTTGACACCATAAAACCCAAATATATCAATTCTTTTTTGAAAAATTCACACTTCCTAATCTTTACCCTTAAGTTATGTTGTCTTAGTCTCTGTAATACTAGTTTTAATTTACGTAGATGTTCTTCTAAGGTGATGGAAAAGATTACAAGGTCGTTCATATAGGCATGCAATATATCCCCTAGCAAGTCTCCAAACACTATGTTAATCATTCTTGTAAATGTTATGGGAGCACAATGTAAACCAAAAGGCATCCGCAAAAATTCATAATGTCCCCTGGCTGTGCTGAAGGCTGTGTATGGGATACGATCTTCTTCTAATGATATCTGGTGAAAACCTTTAAGTAAGTCCAAACTGGTAAAATATTTATTCTGACCTAACAAAGACAATATATCGTCAGTACATGGCACTGGGAATCGATCAGGGATCGTCTCCTCGTTTAGACGACGTAAGTCTACGCAGATACGCCATGTTCGATCTTTTTTCTGTACAACTATTAATGGAAAATTATAAGGGGTGTTCGATTTCCTAATGACTCCTTCTTCTAGCGTTTTACCTACTTCATCATTTATTTCATTCTGGAATTTCATAGGGAGTCTGTACGAGGGTACATAGATAATTTTCTGCTTGTCCTTTAACCTTATTTGATGCTCGATCACATCTGTTTTTCCTAAGGATCCATCCGTAGTGAAAAAAACATCATGATATTTAGATAAAAGTCCAAAAATTTTCTGCTGAATTTCTTCGTCTTGAATGTCTTTATTGATTTTATTTTTAATAGATTGCAAAAGGGATTCATCCGCAACTGATTGAGCGTGATTGATTTCAGCAACGGTAAGAATATGATGTTTATAAACTTCTACATCCAAGATATGTTGATTTTTGTGAATTACTAAAGTGGTATTTAAATGATTACAGACTTCAATAATACATTGTTGATGTGAGCCTACTGTATAAATAGCTTGTGTGACAGACAATCCGTTAGTTTTCAAAGTGTCGGAAAGGATTAATATATCAGATCTCGGTAATGTTTTCTTTACTTGCACTATTAAATTCGAAGGTACGTTTGGCTCGATAGATTGCGTGCAAGATGATATTACGGGTGAACGAGAATTCTGCTGGGTCGCGTATATTATTTCTTTATTAGTGAGACAAGTTCTTGGTTTCTTCAACGTACGTTACGGTTACATTTGTCGTCTCCTTTTTATCCAAAACTGATTTTAAGGTTTTAGAAGACTTATAGAATTTCCCTTTGATATACACGCCGTGCTTGGCAGGGGCTAAGATAATGTTTTGATTGCCCATAGATGGGTATCCTATAATTACAGCTGGATACATATCAATGTTTTGTACAATAACAAATGTATCGGCAAACTTGCGCTTACCGACCTTAAACTGAACATGAGTTATGCCTATTACATTTAATTCCTTATTTCCTATATCCGAGAGTCTCACTCCGGATTTTTCTATCGGAAAGTTCAAAAACAACAAATGATGTGTCCTCAAATCCATGATATTACGTGGACTACCAGAGTCAAAAAATAACGTAAAGGATTTGTGTTCTAAATTTACAGCATATAATGTTGGTCGTAACTCATTTTGGCTTATTATTGTATGAATTCGTTGCAAATCTACGGGAGCATGCACTGTTTTACTTAATTCGGCCGTGTGTTTCATAGGAAAATCTATTGTCTCACAATGATTTGATAAAACATTAAATTGATTATTCAATACTACTGATGTTGACATGAATGACCTTGACCCAACATCACTCTCTTCCCCACTGGAGTTAATTATGTGGTATTTGCTTTGCTCTGCACATTCTGAAAATTAGTCTGACCTTGCGGGGTCTCGTTTGACGACCCAGGCTCAGCGTTATTCGAAGAACTATTTGTTTGTTTGGGATTCTGAACTACATTGACGTTTGGCTGTTTCTTCTTATTAAAATGAGGATTTTTCTTTTTATTTTCATATGGAACTGACTGTGGAATTGACTGTGTATTTCTAGGATTCTGTTGTGTCTTACGCGAGTAGCACTGACTATATGAATGAGTCGAACTATTATGTATCGAACAGAATTTTGTTCTGCAGTCCGCGATCAAGTGACCTTGACGTTTGCAATTATAACACGTCATTCCTGCAACTTGACTATTATTAAATACATTTACTTGTTGTGGCTTTGTTTCATTTTTTGCAAAAACTTGAGTTAACACGGGATCAAGGTCAGGACACTTAGACATGTGTTTCTTTATCTGTTTATATACATCCAATTCCGTACTTTCAGGCGTTAACTTTTTATCAAAACACTGCACTAAAGCTTCAGGCAACATAAGTGTCATGCAAGTTAAATACATTAATCATAAAAAATCTTTCACGGAGATGTTATCTCTAGTAACCCAAGTGGAATTACCTAAAATATCTTGATATTCATTAAGCCTATCAGCTATGAGAGCTGCTCT
>NC_090729.1:102405558-102410558 GCF_036898095.1 Palaemon carinicauda
TCACTTAGTCTGTAGAAACAGTCCGTGACTACACACCCACCCGTAAATTAATCGTCCCAATTAATTTCACTGTTCCTCGCAGATTTAAACAGCAGGTCTAAGGACACTAACTGCTGCTGCCACAGACTTCTTAAGTTCCTCCACTTACTTCGCATAGTGTCTAAAGAATACCCTGGATGACTTCCAGCCAGTGTATGAGCGAAGATGTTCAAAATCCATATTGTTAAAGAAATTTATGGAAGAGGCAACTTTTCTCGGATCATGATCTGCGGGTGTACTATCTGGATCCGCTCTGTGAATAAAATAGGTGATTTTCGCCCTTAGCTGCTTCAGAGATAAATTTCAGCCTGAGGTTTCTCCCCTAAATAGCTGTCCTCCCCTAAAGTCTGAAGTTCTACAAAGATAGACCTTTAGGCACTCCACTTGACATAGAGATGCATCTTCCTTCAGAGGGCAGATTCTCCAGGGACCCCACCTAATGGTGAGTAGCTCGTTCTTGGCGAGAAACGTAGGATCCAGAAAAAGGTTCAGATCTTCCCCATCTAAGAACTGAACATGACCTTCTTCTCTCGAGAGGGCTACTATTTCACTAATTCTGGCCCCCGAAGCGAGTGCAAACAGAAATATAACTTTTTGGGTCATATCCTTTAAAGGACACTTCTCATTATTCATCATTGAAGCGAAATGAAGAACTTTATCCAGAGACCATGAAATGAGTTTTGGAGGTGCTGATGGTCTGAGCCTAGCACAGGCCTTTGGAATTTTGTTAAAAATATCATTAGAGAGGTCGACATGGAAGGCATATAGAATAGGTCTTGTCAAGGCAGACTTACACGTCAATATTGTGTTGGCTGCTAAACCTTGTTCACGAAGGTGGATGAAGAATGATAAACAAAAATCTGTCGAGATCTTTTGTGGTTTCTTCGCCTTGACAAATGACACCCACTTCTTCCATGATGACTCATATTGTCTTATTGTAGATTTGGACTTATATTCTTCTAAGAAGTCTATACTGCCTCTTGATATCCCGAATCTTTTTCTCACTGCTAGGGAGAGAAAATCATGAGATGTAGGTTCCGGGTTTTCTGTGATGAAGCGAAGACAGTCGACTTCTGTACTCACTGAGTCAAAACTGGATCCGGTAGCGGCAGAAACTTCAGTCGTAGTTTTAATGCCAGAGGGAATCAAACGCTGTTCGGCCACTTGTGAGCCACTATTGCTGCTTTCCCCTTGAAGGATCTCAGTTTGTCGAAGACCTTCAAAAGAAGGTTGGGCGGAGGGAACAGGTAAATCCTGGACCATCTGTTCCAGTCGAGGGACATAGCGTCCACTGCTTCCGCTAAAGGGTCCTCGTACTGGGACACATAACGATGTAACTTCTTGTTGTCGTTCGTCTCAAAGAGGTCTATCTGCAGTTCCGGGACTTGACACGAGATGAAAGAGAACAATCTTGCGTCTAGGGACCATTCTGACTCTATCGGTGTGAACCTGGATAGAGCATCCGCCGTCACATTGCGGAACCCTTGAAGGTGAACTGCTGACAGGTGCCACCTCTTCTTTTCCGCTAGCCGGAAAATGGCCAACATCACTTGGTTGATTTGAGGTGACTTCGACCCTTGTCGATTCAGGCATCTCACTATCACCTCGCTGTCTAGGACCAATCTTATGTAGGCTGAATGGCGAGGAGATACTTTCTTCAGTGTAAGAAGTACTGCCATGGCTTCCAGAAAGTTGATATGAAACTTCTTGAACAGGTTGGACCAAGCTCCTTGGATTTTCTTCCAGTGAGAATGACCTCCCCATCCCTCCTTTAAAACGTCTGTATGAATCATAATGGAGGGAGGAGGTGGCTGAAGAAGTACCGATTTCTTCAGTTGCTTGGCTTTGGACCACGGCTTGAGAAGCGTTCGCAGAGGAGTCGGTAGTGGTCTTATCAGATCTCTTCACGCATTTGATGCATATTTTCTCCAAACTCCGGTTGCATCCTTTAGCTGTGCTCTTAGCACAGGATCTGTTACTGAGCCTAACTGTAGAGAGCCCAGCACTCTCTCCTGTTCGTGTCTTGATATCCGTTTGGATTCTAGAAGTCTCTTGACAGATCTTGCTATTTCTTTCCTCTTCTTCACAGGAATGGAAAGTTGGTGTGACTGTAAGTTCCAGTGGATTCCCAACCACTGAAACTTTTGAGATGGATAAAATCGAGACTTTTTTATGTTGATCTTGAATCCTAGATGTTCCAGGAACTGGATTACCTTCTCAGAGGCTTGCAAGCATTCTGATCTGGATGCTGCCCACACCAGCCATTCGTCCAGATAAGCCACTACTTGGACAGCTGCGTTCGCAAGCTTCTTGAAAATCCTTTGGGCTATGTTTAGCCCGAACGGCATGACTCTGAAGGCATAAAGTCTTCTTTGTAGCTTGAACCCTAGGCAGGAGGAGAGGTGACGATTTATTGGAATGTACCAATAAGCGCCTGACAAGTCTATAGAGACGGTGTATGCCCGGTTGGGCAGTAGGGTCCTTATTTGTTGAAGTGTCAGCATCCTGAACTTGTAGTTCACTATGAACTTTTTGAGTGGCGACAAGTCCAGAATGACTCTGAGTTTTTCTCAGTCTTTCTTTGGAACACAAAACAGCCTTCCTTAGAACTTGATGGACTTTACCCTTCGGATTACTCTTTTCTCCAAGAGTTCTCGAACATATTCTTCCAGAACGGGGGTTGAGTGTTGGAAGAATTGTGGGAAAGGGGTAGAATGATGTACCAGCTCCAACCCAGTCCATTCTTGATTAGGCTGTGGCCCCAGGGATCGAAGGTCCAGCGATCCCAAAATAGATGAAGTCTCCCTCCTACCGGAAGCATCTCACTTCTGTTTTTGTGGACCTGAGGCCTTGCCTCCTTGACTGCGTCCTCCCCTGAATCCCCTTCCTCTTGAGGGGCGTCCAGAGGAACCTCTGGCTGCTCCTCTAGCTCTTGGACGAAAGGTCGCTGTCTGCCTTTCGAGCGCTGGGTTAAACGCAGGCGACTGAGTCGTCACTGCTTGAGGTACCAACTGGTATGTAGTTGGAGGTTGTGCCACCCACTGAGGCAACGCAGTCACTGGAAGTTGTTGCTGCTGCTGTCTGTAAGGCTTAGCTGGCCGAAAGGATAACCTAGGCTTCTTTGTCTTCCTCCTAGGTTGGGGACCCTCATCCGGGGAAGACTTTCTCTTAAGAGTTGGGCCCCACTTCTGAAGAAGGTTCCTATTCTCTGTGGTGGCCTTATCCACTACCTCTTTGACCACTTCATTAGGGAAGAGGTCCTTACCCCATATACAAGAGGAAATCAGTTTCCTAGGTTTGTGCCTTACTGCAGCCGAGGCGAACACGAACTCTCTACAAGCTCTCCTAGCTTTGATGAAACAATAGAGATCCTTTGTTACTGTGGCCAGATGGATTTTTGCCACTACCATGAACATGTCTTGGTTCTTGGGGTCGCTTGCCATCGTCTCCAGAGTCGTCTGTAAGGATATCGATGCTGCAAGTCTCTCTTTTGTCTCTTGCTCCCTGTGCAAGAGAAAATCAGACAGCTTTGGAAGGTCCTCACCGAACTGATGTCCGGCAATATCAGCCTCCAACTTCCCAACTGAGAAGGTAAGGTGAACCTCCTTCCAGTCCTTCTGGTCCATGGGCAAGGTCAGGGACAACGGCTTACACTCCTCCAAAGAGGGGCATGGTTTCCTTGCCTTTGAGGCAGCCTTATATCTTTTTTTCCATAAAGGGAAAGGCTCTGGTAGGAGAAACCACAAAGGAGGGATGCTTCTTACTGAAAGCTGGTATCTTTGAGTTTGTGAAGCCCCTCTCTTTCATGGAGCTTTGTTAGTAAGGCCTGTGCCTTACTATGGTCAAAGACTATGACCTCTTTCGCCTCCGTCTCCTCCTTTGAGGCTGGCTCCTTCCTAAGCCGGACATAGCAGTCCGGGTAAGACTCCTTGTTGGGCCAGAATTCCACTTCTTCAAAGGGAATTGAACCCAACTTCTCTGATAGGACAATCTTCCCAGTTGTCATAGGCATGTGTTTGGCATACCTCCAAGGATTGGCATCCAAACACAAAGGAAGATCCTTCACGTTGAGCTTCTTCTGGGGCCCACGTGATGCTGCAAGTCTCCGCATCTCTAACTTCATTGCAGCTTCCTTCTCATCATTCTTCTTCTGCATCTGTTGAATCCTTTCAACGATGGAAGAAAGAATCCTTCCCAGATCATCTGAGATATCAGACGATGTTGAGGGAATAGGTTCTGGGGCCGGATCCGATGTAATCGACAACTCGTCGATTTCTTCCTCCTCAGTATCAGGAGCCTGGGTCAGCTCCTCTTCCTGGCCTTCTGCCGGAAGGTCCTTTTTGGTATACTCGGACACCTCAGACATCCTATCGTCCAGTTGGATGTCTTGTAGGTTGTCCGAGACTTCAGAATCAACCGGAATCTGAATAGTCGGGATCTCCGTGTGAGGCTGAAGAATTACTGCATCCGCAAATACCTTAGGAAAAAGGTAGGCCCTCATCTTCTTGCTTGGAAGGTAGGGGCCTGAAGTATTCTTCTGAAAACCCCTCATCCAGGTTCGTAACTTTTCCCTAGCTGTGTCCCTTGACTCCGCCAACTTAGGGGTGTCAAATGCCTCGGTAATCAGCTTAGAACAGATGGTACATACCTGAGGGTCCCAATACCGGAGATCACCTTTGGAGACTGCGCATGCTGCATGCCTCCTACTCAACTCATGTCCATAGAAGTTCTTGCTGCGGACATTGCAGAACATGCTCCCGCGCTTCGGATGGTCCTTCTGTAAGAGAAGAAATTCCATGAGTATCAAGTGAAGACATATCACTGGATAACTTATTAATAATATATATATATAGCTTATAACTGTTAAGCTAGAAAGGAAAGAAGGAAAGACACATACTTGTATTTCCTGCCCAGCCAATTGCTGTAACCTTCCAGATATTAAAACTTTAAGGTTACGTCTC
>NC_090729.1:102415558-102435558 GCF_036898095.1 Palaemon carinicauda
TCACCACCTTTCAGACCTGCATCAACGCCTCCACTCCTGACGAAGTGGACAACTATTCAACTTCGACCGAAGCTGATGTGAATGCGGCAGGTCACGGACTCTTATCCCGTGACGTGCTGGAGCGGAGATATACCTGCCCACCACCCACCACTCGCTCACGCCCCATCCAACGACCTCTACAGCCACTTACTGATGACCATTGCCCACAGTTATACTACTACCACTCCAGATTCGGGGATGCTAGGAAGAAATGTATGAATGGTTGTCAGTGGTCAAAAAAGATGTAAGTAAGCCATTGTCTGTGGAGGTGACCTACCCTGTCACAAATCTTTTCCTTTTACATGATGTAGGTGCGCTCGTGTGATTTTTGGTAGACACGGGTGCTTGATGTTCTCTTCTGCCAAGGCCACACACCAGGACACAACGTCAGCCTAGTAGCTGCCAATGGATCTGCGATCCCCACCCATGGTTACGAAAACTTCACATTATCTTTTAGAAGCATCAAATATCACTGAAACTTTCTTGTTACTGACATAAAATTGCCAATCTTCGGTGTGGATTTCCTCTCACATTATCACCTCCTGGTCGAGGTTGCCCACCTATGGCTAGTCGAGGCTGAATCTTACTTGTCAACAACTCTTCAACCAGCCCCCTGCAACCTCGCTCTCCACATCAGCACACCCACAGATGCCTACGCCCGCCTCCTCACGTCATACCAGGAAGTTTTCCTACGGAACTTCGTCAAACACCCACGGATCCCGACAAACACGGTATTTATCACCATATCAAGATGTCGAGGACCCAAGTATTCGCTAGATTCAGGCGTCTAGCACCAGATCCTTTGGCAGCCGCTGAAAAATCATTCGCTGAAATGAAAAAAAATCTGGACCTGTACCAAAAGTCTCACATCGGTCTGCAGAAAGATAGTTCTCTGCGTTCGTGTGGAGATTAAAGGCGTCTGAACATACATACAAAACCTGATCACTACCCACTCCCAAACATCATCGACGTGACCTCTTACTTGCACAAAGCGAAGGTTTTCTCCACGCTCGACCTCCTGAAGGAGGTGCTCAACCGCCTATAGCAGAACCGCCGTGCATTCTGCTACGACGAGTATCTTTCTTAGGGCACTCCATTACTCATGAATGAGTCCACCCCCCCCCCCTGAGAAGGTAGCACCTGTTCAGGACTTCCCCACGCCCTTGACCGTCAAAACACTGCAATAATTGTTGGGCATGATCAACTGTTATCGCCGTTTCCTGCCAGCCATCGTCCCCACTCTTGCCCACCTCTATGTTACCCTTAATGGCAAGCCAAAAGAATTGAAGTGGGGTCTCCTTCAAGAAGCGGCCATCTGCAATACAAAGAATGCCTTATCAACCACTGCTGCTCTCACTTTTCCCATACCACATGCACCTCTCCTTCACTCCACCGATCCCAGCGACGTCGTTATTGGGGCAGTAATCGAGCAGATGGTTAATGGCTAGCCTCACCCATTGGCCTTCTTCAGTAGAAAACTGTCCAAGGCAGAATCCAGCTACTCTACCTTTGACTACGAATTGCTGGCAGTGAACTTGGGTGCCCATCACTTTCGGCACTTCTTGGAATGTACACCCTTCATCATTCGCATATCAATGCCGACATCTCTCCGCCATTGCCGTATACAGTTGTACCCTTCAACACGTCCCTGAGAAAATAAATCCCATTGCCGATGGTCTGTCCAGAAACACATTAGCCACCATTCACCTGGGATTGGATTACAACACCTTGGCAGGAGCCTAATAAAATGATCCACAGTACCCAGCATATAGGACATCCTGCACATCCCTCCATGGGAAGGACATCCCTCTCAACAACTCCAATGCCACCCTCCTCTATGACATCAGAACTGGTAGACCTAGAGCGTGGATTCCTGCTCCCATGCGCTGACAGGTGTTAAATTTCAATCATGGCCTTTCACATCCCTCATGCCGTTCTACTGCACAATTACTGAAGACAAAGCTCATTTGGCCTAGCATTACTAAGGATAATAAGGATTGGGTCCGTGCATGTACTTCATGCCAAATCTCAAAAGTACATCGAAATACAGATTCAGGAGTGGGTCCCTTTCCTCAACCTCATCGTCACTTTGCCCACATTCACGTTGTGGAGAATTTGTGGAGAATTAAGTTTTGTTTTATTTTTATTTTTTTTTGTTGTTTGCCAAATCGACAGAGAGAGAGAGAGAGAGAGAGAGAGAGAGAGAGAGAGAGAGAGAGAGAGAGAGAGAGTGTGTGTGTCAGCGAGCGAGAAGTAGTTAGTGTAATGATTGTTTGTTATGAGAATGACTGTTGGTATAATTGAGATTTTGTTTATTTTTTAGCTAGCTTAGGACATTGGTGAATGTCTTGGGCGAATGCATTTTTTATTTTGCTGCAGCAAGGGTCAGTTCTGTGTGATTTGAGTGCTGGATTTACTTCATATTATTTCGACCAGCGTGGTAGTGATTATTTATTTTTAACATAAGTAAAATTTTACTTATCTTTGCTAGGAGCAATTCTGAATAATAGAAAGGTTCTTATTTATCGTTGATTATAGTGCGATAGTTTAGCTAGCTAGGAGTGTTTGTAAGTGTTTTTCTATTTTTATTTTGCAGGCCGTAATTTCTCCTTTGGAGAACTTACTTTTTGAATGCTGATCAATAGTTGCTGACCTGGCATGTAATCGATTGTATTTAGACTGCTCTTTTGGATTGCTTAACTGTTAATGACCTGGCCTGTGTATTAATATTACGTATGATGATGATTATGATGATGATGATGTTGATGATGAGGATGATCTTGACACCCATGACCCCGAAGAGTTAAGGACGTTGTGGCAAATTAAGACAGTCTTCTGTTTTTCATATAGTGGTGTTGTGTCAATATAGACAGTTGGCTCAGTGAATGATTACTTAGGTTTTTTTTTTTTTACTGTTATCTTGCGAAAGTGTTAGTAAACACACACAATATATACATACATACATACATACATACATACATACATATATATATATATATATATATATATATATATATATATATATATATATATATATATATATATATATATATATATATGTGTGTGTGTGTGTTTGTGTTTTAAAGTTAGGGTTGTGGTGAATTTAAGTTTAAGTTTTGTTAGTGTTTAGTTTTAAGGTTTGCTATTGATTTTGAGGGTTTTATTTGATTGTGGATGGGGTTTTGTGTTAATTATTTTAGTTTTAAGGAATATAGTATTAAGGTTATGGGTTGGTTTTATTTCCCTTCTATCTAAGAGTCCAGTTGCTAAAGTAAGGAGAAAGTTTGTGATGAGGAGACATTTGTCAGTTTGAGTGATTCAACAACGTCGATGTTGTAGGTCCCCTAGCATATCGTTGTCCTGAAGCCATTACTATAGAAACTGCTTAGTCCGCCTCATGTATATCTGCCTTACTCTCAGGATGGATAGTGAGATTTAGTATCCCTGAGCATAATACTTCTGACAGGGGTACCACTTTCACCTCTCAATTGTGGATACCATTTGCGAATCTCATGGGAATCAACCTACATCAAACAATTACCTACAACCCTGTTGCCATCAGAATGGTTGAACGCTTTCATCGCACCCTCAAAGCATTTTCTATGTCCAGCCGCAAGGACTCCAAATGGTTTACCCAGCTTCCCTTGATCCTTCTGGACTAAGAACCACTTATTAAGATGCCTTTGATGTCTCGGCAGCTGAATTAGTATATGGTGACCATTAGTATTCCTTGCCAAAAATTTTTCCGTCTGCAACCTCCAACAATCTCAAGCGCCTACGTCACATTGTGGGAAAATTAAACTTACAAGCCCCAAGCTAAGCAGCACATACCGACAGGTCTGCACTCGGCAACGCATGTTTTTCTGCGTAACAACAGTAACAAGCCACCGCTAACACATCCTTACACGGGCCCTTTCCTTGTGATCGCCTTAAACCTTGGTATCTCCTGCAAGATAACCCACCTACAGTAAGCCTCTCAAGAGCACGGTGCCCCATTTCTCATGGATGTCATTTTTAGTGGGGAAGCCATGTACTGCACGTGTTTTATACACGCTCATACACTGTGACGGTCAATGCTGGAATATAAATTGTAGATTTCTGTGTACTATGGAGCATATTGATGAAGGGAAGATTGCTAACTTAATTGCACACCAGCTAATTTTCCTGTTGGAGCCCTTGGGCTAGTATCTTGACTCTCTCTACCACGAGATCAGAGACCTAAGGAGGATCAACTAAAAGATAATAGCTTCTGGTCAGGCGGGGAATTGAAACCGGGTTTTAAAATTTTATCTTATCACTCGTTCTTCCCTGCACTGTTAATAGACAATCCTGTTATTATGCAAGCACAAGTTTCATCATGTTTGAAATTCTATTACATTCTTCCTCGGAAGTTGCTGTATATAAACTCGATGATTGTTTAATAAAGTTTAGTTGCATCCACCTCACTTCTCATTTATCCCCTAACTGGCACCTCACACAAGAGCTGGTAATTCATGGGTTTCACAGCATAAAATATATGTATATAAGATATATATTATACATTTTAGCATATAAATTGGATAAAAAATAATGTGATTATGATAATGTTTGATTAGATGAGCATAATTACGACCTTCCACTGCGCTATAGGAGAAGCATTTGGAGAGGGCGACCCTCTTCCAAAGACGAACCCTGATCTGACCAGTGCAGCAGAGGTACTCCCAAACTTTACTTGTGGTGAGGTACCTAGACCAACGTGGTTATTGTCTCATACTCTCGAAATAAAGGTCTATCTTCACAGAATCAAGGGATCACTATTCCTCCCAAATTCTAAACATGGGTTTTAAAATTATATGGGGAAATTTTCATGAAAATATCCATCTTGCATTTTTTGTAACTGTGTTAGCAAATAGATACACAAAAACATACAAACTGACAACGAACTAATAAACTGAACCAAAATCATTATCTGGTCATAGGCAGTAACCATACACTTGAATTAATGAAATACCGCTGTGCAGTATCTAACAGCAACTTTAACAAAATTTGACAAATGAAATACTTAAGAATGCTAGAAAATCGCAAACCTGAACAAATATTATCTATACGCTATATTCCAAGACAAACTCTTCCTTCCAACGATTGTCAACAAATTACTACTGTTGCGTCAGTTTAAACTTTTGGACGTGTACTGTAGTCTATCATTACCTTTAGAAATAAGAAACTAACAAACAGGACCTTGTGCAATGGGAAGTGTCACTCAGTTTTTGGTCCTTATTTTAGGTAGGCTCCATTTACCCCACCATTTGCTAGTGTCATTGAGATATAAGTTGTTTTATTTCTGGTACTACTTCAAAAACAAAAAAACTGCCTGCTACAATATCTCAATGATATCTTAAGGCATAATAATTGGTTTCCTGTTATGATCTTTGATATTTGTGAAGAATTTACCAACTTATTGAGTATGCAGCACTCATAGGCTCACTTAGACTATGGTTTGCTATAGTCTAATACCATCCAGTTCTCGTTTTGGAAGATTTTTCCAAATTTTTTACCTTTGACAGTCGTTATAACAAGACAGTAGGCTATCCATTATTCAACATTGGAATTTGTTAATTATTAAGAAAACTGAATGTTTCGAGGATCTTATCAGTTGATGTAGTTTGTTGGAATTTATAAGAATAAACGAAAGCAGCGAAAATAATATTTTCATAATACTATTTTTGGTAATTAAAATGAACTATTGAGATTTTTACTCCAAACATTCGGTTATAGTTTGTTTAATTTACTGAAGTATTTATGACCTATTTGGGACTGTTAAGTTAGCATAGTTAGTACCTATATCGGTACCCCAAAGCGACCATATAACCAATGTTTCCCGTCTTCGATCACATTATTCCGAACGTGTGACAGCAAATAAAATGTCAGAAATGGTGGCGTATAGCCTATACTGTACAGTGAAGTGCGCTTTTGTTCATACACTGCTGCAGTGAGCTTGCAAAGGATTTCACTTTATAGCACGCGTCAGTTTAGCGATTCAAAATATATATTTATCTTCAAACCTACATTCAGGTCATTACGCATAGTTGTTCGTTCATAAACCTCCAAGCTATTTTAAGTCACATGAGTTGGAAAGCGACTGAATGTCGTAAGTACTTTGGTTATTCTCTCTCCCTCTCTCTCTCTCTCTCTCTCTCTCTCTCTCTCTCTCTCTCTCTATCTCTCTCTCTCTCTCTCTCTCTTTATATATATATATATATATATATATATATATATATATATATATATATATATATATATATATATATATATATATATATATATATATATATATATATATATTCTGTCACGCTCGGAGAAGAGGGAGTTGTCATTCCCTGGTGAAAGGGGTACCCCAAGAGATGCGATCTCGAACAATACTCTCCTAAAATTACCGAACCAGCAGATTGTATGTAGGGAATGTTGGGAAGCGGGTTGCATATGTTTAAGTGTGCACGTGTATGTGCATATTTATCTAAATATTCAGACGTTATTTTGACGCCTCTGGTATATATATATATATATATATATATATATATATATATATATATATATATATATATATATATATATATATATATATATATATAATTTGTTTGTATGTGTGTTTATCAAAAATATTCTCTTTCGACATTAAGCTGTAACCCTTAACACGGGGTGGCTCGAGAGAAGAACAACACTTCCACTTTCATCATTTAACAGTTGAACTTGAAGGAATTCCCTTTCTGTAAAGCTCCAGAACTTAGTTACTGTTCACATCTGTAGAGGAGGTCCATCCGCTTTAACTTCCACATATTACCACATGAGTTCGATACTTGGCCTTGTGGACTCTTCGAGATTTCCTCTATCGCATTAGATTTTTCCCTCACCGTAATAAGAATATATCTCACTAGATTTTTATGCATCTTAGTATATTCATTTGAAAATCACCCTCTATTTATGCACCTGCATATTCATAACTAGTAATAAGTATAGATATAAATACTATTAATTTC
Organism: Palaemon carinicauda; assembly: GCF_036898095.1. Classification (NCBI taxonomy): domain Eukaryota; kingdom Metazoa; phylum Arthropoda; class Malacostraca; order Decapoda; family Palaemonidae; genus Palaemon; species Palaemon carinicauda. The sequence continues at coordinate 102,422,611 of NC_090729.1, forward strand.
ACTGTAATTTTTTTATTCTTCATAATCCTTTTCTCTACAGATTATTTCTAACAAGCATTTCTGCTTCCATAAAGTTCAACTTCATATTACATTCAGTCATGTGCATCATGAATATCAAGGCCCTTCCTTGACATACCACACTGACATAGACTCATTTTAAAGTTTAAAAGTCAAAGGTGTCTGGTTTCAATTCCAATTTCATCGGGAAAAAATGTTCATCAAAACGTCAGCTAGGTAAGCTAATTGCAACACGCCCCCCCCCCAACCCCACTGTGGTCCCTAACTACAGTAGTAACCTTCCCAGTAAACAACTTGAACACACGAGGTTGAACCACTGTACAGTACTAACCAGTTGTACAAACTTCAACATATGCTTCACTTCCATTGTGGAATCTTTAATGCTCTCAACAGCCTATCATCTATACATTATCAATTCCCTCCTCATTACATCGATTGTTTCTACAAAAAGCTTCTTATCATCTGTTCTATAACAAACACTAGGCCTATGAACCAACATCCTTGCATGAACATACGCTGTTTACTCCCTATCAATTCCTCTGTCACTTGTCTTAATTTCTCAGTTAAAGTTCATACATACTGTGCACCTTCTGTGGTATTTTGAGTAAAGTTTTTTATATCAATGATTCTTACAGTCGCCTTTATTACCTTTACCTTCTTCAAACAAACAATCATTCCTCTCAATTATTAATTTGGGAAATATCACATAGCCAGTCATAACCAATTGCCACGCCGATAAAGCAGGAAGTGAGATCTAAGCTATAGTTATGATAGAAAAAAAAGAGTCACACTCTGAAGCCCTCCTCCATTTCCTCTCCTTTAGTGATGCCAGTGGTTGAAAAGTTAACTAAAGCAATAACAAAATCATCCAAAAAATGGGGAAGATCAGAAAATTGGACCAGTTCTTCACTGTTCAACTTCAACCAAGGCAAGTGTCAGGAATGAGTAATGCAATTACAAAACCAGATCAGTCTGTGGAAATGGTTAACCAAGCCACTGCTACTTACAAAGAAGATGCAGAAATAGTAATGGGTCCAACTGAAGAAGATAAAGAAATGGAGGCTGATAGTGACACATGTCTTTCTGAAGCTGAAGTTGAGAGCCCACCAGAGGGCAATTACACTTGAATTTGGTCATCCATCATTTCGGAGCAGATGCGTTAATACTGTGAAATAGGAGTGCATCAACAGTTCAGCACTGGCATGAAAGATTGTTCTCCAGACACATGAAGCAGCATCTGTAAAGGATCGAAATCCAAGAATGTACATGCTTGGGCTCCTCCGTCGTCAAAATCACAATGAGAAAGTTATAACAAGAAGTTGGTCATCTTTCTCTTCCTCAAAGGGACATTTATACTACTTTACATGTAGATTGATAAGCTTAAATAGTGAAAAATTTGGATCTGCTCTGTTCTTGTCTACCAGATTCTGTGATTGGAAAAATTCACACTAACGTCTACATAATCATGAGCAGTCAGCAGAACATCTGAAGGCTATAGTTGATTTCAGTAGAAGGTTAAATGCAGTTGGGCATGTGGATGCAAAACTGACTCAACAGGTTGAAAATTTTGAGCAGGTTTGGTGATCAGTATTGAAACCATTTGCTGAACGGGGCATAGCATTTAGAACCGGACAACGAATTGGTTGGTTCACCTAGAAATGGAAACTTTCTAGGCATTCTTGAACTTATTCCCCAATACAATGACTTTCTTGCACATCATATCAAAACTGAAGCCAATCGTAGGAAGGATTACACAAACTATTTGTCATCTACAATCATGGAAGAAATTATCAGCATAATGAGTGTACAACTCCTCAGAGAAATTATTTCTAAAGTAAAGAAATCAATCTCTTTGAACTCCACACCTGATGCAGCCCACATTGACTAACTGACCCTTGTACTTGGGTATATAGAGAAAGATAGACCTGTAGAATGCTTTGTAACCTTTATGGCAAACAATGGGCGAGGTGCTGAAGATATGTTCAATGCTTTGATGGAATCTTTAAACACACTTGACATAGACCTTTGAAACTGCCTTGGACAAAGCTACGACAATGCATAAGCAAGAAGGGGTAAATACAATTGTTTTCAAGCCAAAGTAGGAGAAGAGAACAGTGTTATATCCAGGATCCCTTGTGCAGCACATTCACTTTACCTTGGTTGGTAAAAATGCTGTAAAATTCTGCTCAGGTGCTGTATGTTTCTTTGACTTCCTTGAATAGTTGTTTGTTTTCTTCAAAATTTCAACCCATCGGTATTAACTTCTGCATTAGGCTTTAAAGAATAATGATTCATCATTAACTTTCAAACGTGTCACAACAACGCACTGGTCCTGCAGAGCTTATGCAACAAAGGTTCTTAAGCATGATTATGAGCAGATTAGGGAGGTATTCAAACATATTGTTGAAGACATTAAAGAAAAAAAGTGTGTACACTATGAACAAGATGGACTGTTAAAACAGGTGAATCAGCTTGAAACAGGAATTTACACCATCTCCTGGAATGATATTCTTCAAAGAACAGATGCAACTAATAAAACTCAACAATGCAGAAAACTTGATCTAAATACTGATATAGCATGACTGACTACCTTGATAAGTATGTTACATCAGAGCATGACTCCTTTCACAATTATGAAAAAGAAGGTAAACAGCTGTTTCAGTCTGGTTCAGTAGAATATGGACATGCAGAAGTACAACTCAGCCCTTCCGTAATATAAAGAACACAAGCTTTCTTGCCTGTCATTAATCAGTTTATATCTTCTCTTGACTAACGTCTAGAAGCATACAAACAGAAATCAAGTCAATTTACTAACGTCTAGAAGCATACAAACAGAAATTAAGTCAATTTAGTTGTTTTATACATCTGCAAAAGCTTTCTTTAGACGAACTTCACGACTCAGCAGAGCAACTCGTCAGGGCATATCCAGGTGACGTGGATATTACATTTAAGGAGAAACGGTGCCAATTTGAAACATTTGCTAGTATATTCACAGATGAGGAACCAACAGATATCAACAGTGAGCTTTTCCTGTATAGACTTATATTAGACAAGGGTGTGCAAGACACTTTCCCAAACATAGACATAGCCCTACGAATATACTTTGTTTAGATGGTGTCAAACTGCAGTGGAGACCTATATTAATTGAAAACAGATTAAGGACATCCATGAAACAGAAACGTCTTTTGAATCCCTGTTACTCTTGTGCTTATTGACATGATGCTAGTAAAATCTGGAAATGTTAAAATGCGACGCTTTCTGGCATTTACATGCTGTTCTCCTGTACTGGAAGCTACATCACAATATTCTTCCACTTTCTCTGTGACCTTCAGATTGATAGGCATTTAAGGATCGAGGACCATCATTCTTCTATCATGTGTCAGTTCACCAGAACTATTCATCCACTTCATCAATGTCTGATCACTGGTCATGTTAGACCAGATTATGGACTAAAATTTTTCTGTCCGGCTTATTGTTAAAAAAAAAAAGAAAAAAAAATGTTTTAACTTAGTCTTCAAATTCCTTATGAATAATGCAGGCCTTTAAGTCATCTGTGTCATAAATACAAATGAGCTGATTTTGCATGGAAGTAGGATAGCATTTTTTGAATTGCTTCTAGGTGTATTTGATTCTAGGAAAATTCCCAGTTGGAAAATTACCAGTCGGAGAATTGACAGCGAGGGAAAAGATGTCATTGAGGCAATTGCAAGTGCGGAATATTTCAAGTAAAAAAAAGTATATATATATATATATATATATATATATATATATATATATATATATATATATATATATATATATATATATATATATATATATACATATATATATATATATATATATATATATATATATATATATATATATATATATATATATATATATATATATATATATATATATATATATATATATATATATATATATATATATATATATTATATTTGACAGAAACTGCCATTTCTTTTCAAATTGCTCGTTTGGACCAAAATACCAATTCTCGGTTCATAATTGCCTATTCAAGCCTAAATTTAATTTTACTTTATTTACATATTCTACTGTTTGTACTAGAATTTACTTGAGGTACTTGAATAAGAAAGAAGTTCAAGGTGTGAATTGGTATGAAAGATCTATGCTATTTTTTCATTCTTTTTTCCCATATTGGCTTCTGTTATAATTAGTGAACGTAATAAGAATATTCTAGTTGTTGAGCTATAATACATATATCATGAAAATGGACTAAACAGACAAGGAACAACAATCTACTGGGAATGTACTGAAAGAAAGCACAAATCGTGTCCAGTAAGGCTACACACCAAATCAAATGGTCATAATTACTAGATTCTAAAATTAGTTAATGAACTCAATCCCAGTTTCACAAAGAGTGAAGTAAATGCTAAAGCGGCTATTCAGTTGCTGAATAAAGAAATTCTGGCTTCGAAACAACATATTCGTTTTTAGATGAATGTGCACGTTCTGAGCTAATAAATTTGCTACATAAAAGTAGAAATGTTCCAAACTGGAAGAAGCAAACCTCGCGTACCCCACCACTTCCATCTGCAAGAAAAGGGTTTCATAATTCCACCGGAATTTCAAAATCTGGATTCCAGTGAGAGATTCCTTCAGTGGGGCTCTGGACCTTATGATGAAAATTGAGTATTATTATTTTATTACAGATGATGGCATTCGGGATATAAGATGCCAAAATTAGGCTGTGGATGTAACATTCAAGGTGTCACCTGATGTGTTTTATCAGCGATTGACAATTCACGTCCAGGTAGAAAATTCTGGCTTTCAGTTTTTTTTTTCTTCTTTCCTTTTTTGCACTTTTTAACAAACGTGAAAATACTTATAAAAGCCTGTTTAACAATCTCCTTTTTTGGGCTCAAGCCATGTCGTCCTGATGGAAGTTCCTATAGGGTAGCTTCCTAGGGTATATTACAACTACGGCGATATTCCCAGAGAATTTACCTTAAGGTACCCAGAATTCTAACTCCTGGAGCGAATATCCCTAATAAAAGAACCAGGGATATCGCGAAATATCAGAGGACGTATTCTTGACACGCCACATGGCAATCTGCACCCCGAACGGAGATAACACTTCGAAGGGGTCAATTGGCAAGAAAACGAAAACGAGAAAGAAAAAGGAGAGCCGCTCGCAAGGCTCTCTCTCCTCCCGTTTCGTAAGCGTGCATTGCGCCGATCCTGGCGCCATCTGTATTCCTTTTTGCGTAGCTTAACAACTCGGTGTTTTTTCCTGTGTTTCTCGCAAAATCTTGGATTTAATCAAGTTATTATGCTTTCTCCAACTTCGTCTGCCTCTGATAAGTTGAGTATTATTTCTTTTATGTATAAATGTAGGCTCTTGGTAATTTTTCATGTGATTAATAGTAATAATCTTTGTTACAAGAGCCGTTGCCTACCGGAGGCGTCCTGGACGCTGTCGCTCGCTAGGTAAGAGTTTTAGTTAGCTAGAGCGACGTTCCCGGCTGTTTTGCTTTAATAATTTTAGCTGTTTAGCGTTACATAGGATTTCCTTATTCGTGCTTTTAGTATTATTTGTTTTGGCGAAGTATTCGCCAATTCTGGCCTACGCTAGAGCATGTAGCCTAGTCGTTTGGCCCTAGTACTTTCCTGCATGATTTTTGGATTTCCGAGTGTTTTAACATTTTATTGAAGCTTTAGGCAGTTTTATACATTTAAGATTATGTTGATTTTTTTCCAAGATAGTATACGAGTGAGTTTCGGTGATTTAGGTAATCGATTCTCTTGGCGCCTAGGCTAAGTTGCCTATGGGGCCCTAGTATACTTTCTCATACTCCCCGGTTGCTCTCTTTTCTTCGGAGAAGGTATGCAATCCCTTTCCCTCTGTTTAAGCCTTGGGCTTAACCCTAGTGGTTTATCTGAATTAACTTTCGATACAACTATATTGGGGGATTACTGTTCCTTCCTGTTCCAGTAAGTCTGGCTTCAGAGAGGGGGCAGAACATCAGAGTTCTTAGTCTGAGTCTGTGTTTGTCTGGCTTGGGGTAGAGTCGCCCTCGCTAGTCTGACGCAGACATAGGACGCTTAACCTCCTTAGGTCACTTCCGAAGGTTTCTGTACGAGATGATTCCTTCTTCTTGTGATCTAGCAGACTAGTCCTTGTTGCTGTTCTCGGTGGCGAGGATAAGATCCTTTCCCTGGGAGTAGCAATACCTTCCTTGCTTTGGTTCAGTGGGGGTTGGCAAGTATTGCTGGCCTCCCTCCTTGGATCTCCCTTAGGCTAAGATGAGTTTTCTTGGCTGCGGGTGATTCTTTACTAAAGCAAGGTTGGTAGGACCCTCTTCGTCCCTTCCCCCTCTTTTCTCTGTAATGGCCTAGCCGTTACAGTACTGTACGTCATTCTACATCTGGACCTAGTATAGGTTAGGATGTGGAATTGACTCAGTCCCTTGCCGGCCGACAGAATGTGCAGGCCGACAGAATGTGCAGGCCGGCAAAGGTCTTCTGCTTTGAGTGCTGCCCGGACCTCCCTTGGTCCCTCATCCATGTCTGTCTGTAGAGCCAGATGGCATTGGTCAGGATGTCTGAATTAGATTCTCCCCTTCCTTGTATGCACTCTTTTGGATTACCGGGTTTTGAGGTAGTACACTCTCTTATCCCGGCATCCATTCTGTTTTCTTCTAGTGTTGTTGCCGGCCGGCACATGCATTTGAACCATCGTTCTGCCGCCTTATAGCTGTTAAGTAGTATACTTTAAAGCTAGTTATGGTGAGTGTCGGCCAGCACTTTACCTTCTATACTGTACCAGTATTCTTCAGTATAGCATATACTGTAGGGAGAAAACTATAGTATAGTATTGTTACAACACTGTGTTTTCTAACACTTTTGTGTTGTCTTGCACAGCCCTTTGGTGTTGCCTTACAGATAAGAAAGTGAGTTCTTTCTTGTCTACTATCCGGTATTTTAAAATCATACCTTGGGTGTGAGCTACACCTGTTTCCTCTGGAAATTTTTCTTTGGTTACTCTAGGACAGATTAACCATACGATTTTATTATCTGGAAGGCTGCAACATTTGACTGTGTGGGAAACACAAGTGTCTGTCTTTCCTTTCTGTTTTGTTATGCCTAACTGTGCATATCCAGTGATACGTAGTTCACTTGATACTCATGGAAATTTCTTCTCTTTACAGGAGGACCATCCGAAGTGCGGAACTTTTTTCTGCAACGTCCGCAGCAAGAACTTCTGCGGACATGAGTTATGTAGGAGGCACGCAGCATGAGCTGTCTCCAAGGGTGATCTCCGGTATTGGGACCCTCAGGTATATACTGTGTGCTCTAACCTGATTACTGAGGCTTTTGATTCCCCTAGGACGGCGGAATCAAGGGATTTAGCAAGGGAGAAGCTTCGTACCTGGGTAAGGGGCTTCCAGAAGAACACCTCTGGACCTTATCTTCCAAGTGAGAAGATGAGGGCTTACCTTTTCCCCAGGGCATCAGCTGATGCAGTGATTCCCCAGCCTCAAGAGGTGATCCCCCTAGTTAAGATCCCGGTGGATGCTGAAGTCGCGGTCGCCTTGCAGGACATCCAGTTGGACGACAGGATGTCAGACGTGTCCGAGCGTCTGGAGGAAGACCTCCTGGCAGAAGGCCAGAATGACGATCAAACCCCAGACATTGTAGAGGAGGAGGCCGACGAGGCGTCGGCTGCTCTGGTTCAGGTCCCTGAACCTATTCCCTCAACATCGTCCACTCTCCCAGTGGAGCTGGGACAGGCCCTCTCCTCCATTGTTGGAATGATCCAACAAATGCAGAAGGAGAATAATGAGAAGGCGGCTGCAATGGAACTGCAGATGCAGAAGCTTGCAGCATCACGTGGGTCCCAGAAGAGGCTCAACGTGAAAGACCTTCCCTTGTGCTCAGATGGTAACCCGTGCAAATATGCTGAGCACATGCCGATGACGATCGGAAAGATCGTCATGTCGGATAAGTTGGGTTCAGTTCCCCTAGAGGAAGTGGAATTCTGGCCCAGCAAAGGGTCATATCCGGACTGTTATGTCCGTTTGAGGAAGGAACCAGCTTCAAAGGAGGAGACAGAGTCGAAGGAGGTCATAGTGATGGACCATACTAAGGCTCAAGCTTTACTTTCATCTTCAATGAAAGAGAGGGGCTTCACGAACTCAAAGGTGGGTGCATTGAGTAAGAAGCACCCTTCCTTTGTGTCCTCTCCTGTTAGAGCCATCCCCTTTTTGCAGAAAGGGTTTGCGGCTGTGTTAAAAGCAGTCGAGGCTGGCAAGCCATGCCCCTCCTTGGAGGAGTGTAAACCCTTGTCGCTGGCCCTACCTATGGACCACAAGGACTGGAAGGACGTCCATCTTACCTTCTCAGTCAGGAAGTTGGAGGCTGATATTGCCGGACGTCAGTTCGGTGAGAACCTCCCTAAGCTGTCTGACTTTCTTTTGCGGAGGGAGCTCGAGACGAAAGAAAGACTGGCTGCCTCAATGTCTCTTCAGACCACTCTTGAGACGATGGCAAGTGACCCCAAGGTCCATGAGATGTTCATGGTAGTGGCTAAGACTCATCTGGCCACAGTGACGAAGGATCTGTACAGCTTCGTCAGGGCGAGGAGAGCTTGTAGGGAGTTTGTGTTCGCCTCGGCTGTGGTGAGGCACGAGCCAAGGAAACTAATCTCCACCAACATTTGGGGCAAAGACCTTTTCCCTAGCGAATCGGTCAAGGAGGTTGTTGATAAGGCCGCCACGGAGAATAGGAACCTTCTCCAGAAGTGGGGCCTGTCTATCAAGAGAAAGTCTTCCCCAGATGAGGGTCCCCAACCAAAGAGGAAGACTAAGAGGACTAGGCTACCTTCTCGGCCGGCCAAGCCATTTAGACAGCAACAGCAACAGCAATTGCCGATGCCTTCAGTGCCCCAGGTGGTGGCACAAACCCCGACCACATTCCAGAGGGTACCCCAAGCCGTGTCGACACAGTCCCCAGCATTCAACCCAACGTTCGAAGGGCAGTCAACTTCCTTTCGAGTAAAGCCTAGAGGAGCAGCCAGAGGCTCGTCTAGGTGCCCCTCAAGGGGAAAGGGATTCAGGGGTGGTCGCGGTCAGGGAGGCAAGACCTCAGGACAACAGTCCAAGTGAGATGATACCGGTAGGAGGGAGACTTCAGAATTTTCGGGATCGGTGGACCTTCGATCCCTGGGCCCACAGCCTACTCAAGAATGGACTGGGCTGGAGCTGGTACAGCACTCCACCCCCGTGTCCTCGGTTTTTCCAACACTTCACCCCCGTTCTGGAGGAGTACATCCAAGATCTGTTGGAGAAAAAAGTGATCCGAAGGGTAAAGTCCATCAAATTCCAAGGGAGGCGGTTTTCTGTTCCCAAGAAGGACTCGGAAAAACTCAGAGTCATTCTGGACTTGTCGCCACTCAACAATTTCATAGTGAACTGCAAGTTCAAGATGCTAACACTGCAACACATAAGGACCTTACTGCCCAAGAGGGCACGTTCCAATCAATCGTCGACTCTCCCCCTACCTAGGGTTCAAGCTACAACGAAGACCATACGCCTTCAGAGCCATGCCATTCGGGTTAAGTATAGCCCCAAGGATCTTCACAAAGCTTGCGAGCGTAGCTCTCAAACAATTACGTCTAAAGGGAATTCAGGTAGTAGCCTACCTGGACGACTGGCTGGTGTGGGCAGCATCCAAGACAGAATGCTTGCAAGCTTCCCTGCAGGTGATCCAGTTCCTAGAGTATCTAGGCTTCAAGATCAACAGAAAAAAGTCTCGACTTTCTCCATCTCAAAAGTTCCAGTGGTTGGGAATCCACTGGGACCTAATGTCACACCAATTCTCCATCCCGGCGAAGAAAAGGAAGGAGATAGCTGGTTCTGTCAAGAGACTTCTGGATTCCGAAAGGATATCAAGACGCGAAACAGGAGAGAGTACTGGGTTCTCTCCAGTTTGCTTCGGTAACAGACCCGGTGCTAAGAGCACAGCTAAAGGATGCAACCAGAGTTTGGAGAAGTTATGCATCAAACGCGCGAAGAGATATGAGAAGACCAGTTCCGTTTCGTCTACGTACTCTTCTCAGACATTGGTCCCAAGCCAGACTACTAAAGAAGTCGGTACTTCTTCAGCCACCTCCCCCGTCAGTGACTATTCACACAGACGCCTCGAAGGAGGGGTGGGGAGGTCATTCTCATCGGAAGAAGGCCCAAGGGACTTGGTGCAATCTATTCAAGACATTTCACATAAACTTTCTAGAAGCTATGGCAGTGCTCCTTACCTTGAAGAAAGTCTCCCCGCATCGCTCGATCCACATAAGGTTGGTGCTGGACAGCGAGGTGATTGTGAGATGCTTGAATCGACAAGGATCAAGGTCGCCACCTCTCAACCAGGTGATGTTGGCCATCTTCCGACTGGCGGAAAAGAAGAAGTGGTAAGTGTCGGCAGTTCACCTTCAAGGAGTCCGCAATGTGACAGCGGACGCTCTATCCAGGTTCACACCGATAGAGTCGGAATGGTCCCTAGACGCAGGATCGTTCTCCTTCATCTTGAGTCAAGTCCCAGAACTGCAGATAGACCTCTTTGCGACGAAAGACAACAAGAAGTTGCCCCTGTACGTGTCCCCTTACGAGGACCCCTTGGCGTAAGCAGTGGACGCGATGTCCCTCGACTGGAACAGATGGTCCAGGATTTATCTGTTCCCTCCTCACAACCTTCTGTTGAGGGTCCTCAACAAACTGAAATCCTTCAAGGGGGTAGCGGCAATAGTGGCCCACAAGTGGCCGAACAGCGTGTGGTTCCCTCTGGCATTGGAACTACGGTTGAAGTTTCTACCGCTACCAGATCCAGTTCTGACCCAGCGAGTCCAGAGGTCGACTGTCAGCGCTTCATTACAGAAAACCCGGACCCTGCAGCTCATGATTTTCTCTCCCTAGCGGTGAGAAAGCGTTTCGGGATTTCAAAAGACAGCATAGACTTCCTAGAGGAATATAAGTGCAAATCTACTAGAAGGCATAATGAGTCATCTTGAAGAAAATGGGTGGCCTTTGTCAAGGCGAAGAATCCGCAGGAGATCTCGACGGACTTCTGCTTATCTTTCTTCATCCACCTCCATGGTCAAGGGTTGGCAGCTAACACGATTTCAACGTGTAAGTCTGCTTTGACAAGACCCATTCTATATGCCCTCCAGGTCGACCTCGCTAACGAGATCTTTAATAAAGTTCCGAAAGCCTGCGCTAGGCTCAGACCTTCAGCACCTCCAAAGCCCATTTCATGGTCTTTAGATAAAGTTCTTCATTTTGCTACATTGTTGAACAATGAGGAGTGTGCGTTAAAAGATTTGACCTAAAAGGTTATTTTCCTATTTGCACTCGCGTCCGGGGCCAGGGTTAGTGAGATTGTAGCCCTCTCGAGAGAGGAAGGCCGTGTTCAGTTCTTGGATGGGGGAGAGTTGAACCTGTTTCCGGATCCTACGTTTCTCGCCAAGAACGAGTTACCCACCAACAGGTGGGGTCCCTGGAGAATCTGCCCTCTGAAAGAAGATGCATCTCTATGTCCAGTAGAATGCCTAAAGGTCTATCTTCGTAGAACTTCAGACTTCAAGGGTGGTCAACTATTCAGGGGAGAAACATCAGGCTTAAATTTATCACTGAAACAACTCAGGGCGAAAATCACATATTTTATTCGCAGAGCGGATCCTGACAGTACACCCGCAGGTCACGATCCGAGGAAAGTTGCCTCATCCTTAAATTTCTTTAATTGTATGGATTTTGAACATCTTCGTTCATACACTGGCTGGAAGTCTTCCAGAGTGTTCTTTCGTCACTATGCGAAGCAAGTGGAGCAACTAAAGAGGTCTTTGGTAGCAGTGGGTTGCGTCGTTATCCCTGCTGTTTAACTCTGCGAGGAACAGTGGATTTAATTGGGAGGATTAATTCCAGGGTGAGTGTGTAGTTACATACTGTGCTACAAACTAAGTGTGAGGGCACCGGGTTGCCCACGTTGACTGTTCCACTTTCAAAGGTGAACTCAGCACAAGTGCAGACATGTGTGCCGAGCGTTTCTAACGCTAATGTGACTGATTAGTAATACAGACTTTTATAACTTTGATACCTCGGTATGTTAAAAGTGGCACTAATGTTTTTCTTTCAGATAAACAAGTTTCTGTTTGCTATCGTGCTTATGCTTAAATTTTTGGTTATCCTCCTCTTTTATATATATATATATATATATATATATATATATATATATATATATATATATATATATATATATATATATATATATATATATATATATATATATATATATATATATATATATATATATATATATATATATATATATATATATATATATATAATTGTTGTTAACCTGTTTATTTATTGTCTGTCAATAAACTTGTTCTTGAGAACCTTGTGTCTCCTTCACCTGTGTCAATTTATTGATAATAATTGAGCATTCATTCTATGTATATTTATCTGGGATAATTCTAATAGATTGTTCCATTATGCAAGCTAATTTTGCATTGGTGTATGCTTTCCCTTAGCGGGAGGACTCCATCCCCTAAGGGGACGGTGGCGGATATACAAGTTTCCTCCTACGCGGATATAAACCTTTGTCCAATACAGTATTGAACGGAGAACTGGTCGATATTTCATATTGACGCAGTGGTTCTTTACAAACTATGCTTTACATAATATAGGGTGAGACCACTATATTGGCTTGCCTGTTATTCATACATAGGTATATGTACTCTTCGAGACTTTTCCAGTGTCTAGTAGGACTCTTCCCTGTAGGGGGCAGGAAGCTCTAACATGGTTTATGGTTAGTTGAAAAGATGTATAACGGTAACATCTTAGGTCTCCAGGTCTAGTCAACCGGGGAAATACCTCCGAGGAGTACGGCACGTTTTGAGAATCCACAGATACA
>NC_090729.1:102438058-102443058 GCF_036898095.1 Palaemon carinicauda
TCTTTGAGAGTTATTTTGCTTTGCGAATTTTGTGTCGCTGCTGGTTCTTGCCTAGTATTTTGGCACTGAGCCAGTCTGGAAAAAAGAATCCTGGATTAATATAATCAATCTTAAGTTCATTACAATATATAGATATAGATATAGATATAGGTATAGATATAGATATATATAGATAAATATAGATATATATATTTATATAGATGTATATATATACACACACATATATATATATATATATATATATATATATATATATATATATATATATATATATATAATGATAAATTTTGCACATTTGGACGTGGTTTTTCATATTCAAATAAGCCATATATATTTTTGATACATTAATATCTGGATTCTCTTAATGACCTCTGGATCAGAGCCCCAGGCGAAATCACACAAAGACAAGAGCTTGTGACTGACCGGGAATCGAACCCTGGTCCGGCAAGCTTGTATAGACAGTGACTACCACTTGGCCACGTGGTATTCACTGTCTATACAAGCTTGCCGGACCAGGGTTCGATTCCCGGCCGGTCACAAGCTCTTGTCTTTGTGTGATTTCGCCTGGGGCTCTGATCCCGAGGTCGTTAAGAGAATCCAGACATTATTGTATGAAAAATATATATGGCTTATTTAATATATATATATATATATATATATATATATATATATATATATATATATATATATATATATATATATATATATATATATATAATTTTTTTATAAATGAAATTTTTCATTAAAATCTTAAGGCTTTTGACATTTTATTACTCATTTAGACCAAATCTAACGTTTCTTTGTTATAAATGTTCAGTTAAACTAAAACTATCTCTTTTTTTTATAATCATAAAGCAAAAAAGCAGATCACTGGTAATATTCCACTCTGGCAATTTTCTCAATGGTAATTTTCCCCACTGGCAATCTTCTTGGTAGTATTTTTCCAAATGAGAATTTTCCGTGCACGGTGTAGTTTACAGTTTCCTGAGAGCTCTGCTTCGATAAAGTGTTTCACTAATGTTGCCATTTCAAAGTATTGGCCCAGACTTTTGCAATGGTACCTTTACTCTTCATCAAATTCAAGGTACCATTGACTTATAAAGCAAATTTTGCAACTGCCAATCAGTGTATAGTAAATTTCTCATAAAGCTGTTTTTGTTGTTGTCCATCCCTAAGGAAAAGGATCAGTTTGATTCAAGATTAATGTAGACAGTGTAATACGTGCTAGAAAGCTATATGTGCCCAAAGTACTCTTGAATAAGCATGTCAGGTTAACATTTTCTCAATAGATGCATTTGTATAGAAAGTACTAAAATGTTCGTTTATTCCATTTCCATTCATGATGAAACCAATTGCACCATTAAAGGGCATCAATAAGTGGAAACCACCAAGATGTGCAATAACCTTAGATGTGAATAATGTCCACTTTTGCAACAATGTTACAGGTCTTGATAAGCAAACGCCGATCAAAGTTAAAAAAGTAACTATGTTTCTTTTTCAGTTCTTTGTATTCATCTATAGCTTCGTCAAGTAACGTGTATAGAGTGTAATAATCGGGAGATTGACCATTCGTAAAGAGAAGGTATGAATGAGATCTAGGACGTATCATATGACAAGTGTGCTGTACATCTTTTTATGTAACCATGTCAACCAGGACACACTGTCTTTATTTGCCATTCTTCAAGCAGCCACAGGATTTCAGTTAATGTTATCGATTCAGTAGCGGAAGGTAATTTCTAAACCCTTGACTTTTATATGCAGCAGTCCTCTTGCACCGTTATTTTTAAATGTTTTAATGGGAACACATACAAACTGTCCAACAGAGGGTGCCCATGGGATCTTCGCTAATTTGGTGTTGCCTCAGTATAAGAGGCAAATAATTCCAAGGAACAAAAACACATTCAGTGGATGCTTTGAAACATGCCGTTCGCTAATTTGGTGTTGCCTCAGTATAAGAGGCAAATAATTCCAAGGTACAAAAACACATTCAGTGGATGCTTTGAAACATGCCGTTGACTGAAGTGAATAGCAAGACCTCTTTGTAGCTTCTGTCATAATGTGAAACAGTTTTACACTTCTTATCCCATTTTCTTTGGTATCATTTCTTGTTTTCAAGACAATGGTTTTAATAAGGGAGTTGAGGGTATCTGGAATAAGTGATGCCAAGTCAGTTAAGAAAATTTGGGATGTTGTATACTGATCAGTATCATACACCTATGAGCTTGATAATATCTTTAACCAATAAGTTTGGTAGGTTATTTACAATTTGAAACCACTCTTCTTTCTCGCCATGAACGTGTTTATCATACCATGCATCAGTCATATTTTTCCCCTGTGCCACGGAAACACAAAACTGGTTCTCTCTTTTTGTTCACAGTAACCACAATGTCTTGTCTATATCTTTCTGGAACTTCAGATTTTATTATTTCATCAGTTGGTAGCTCACCCACATATTCCTCAAAATTCTTCCTTAAATCAAATTGTTATTAATCTAGATTTTTTTTCTAATAGAACTTTTGGGACTACCGTGTTTCATATCAGATGTACGGTAAAAATTTTCCATGCATGCTGAATGATATCTTACCTCAGCAACAACTAAATCAACTATGTAACACTTGCAAGGACATGTTGTTTTTTCCCACTCAACATTCCCCATTTCAACCACGCTTTCAAAGATGTCTTTAACATGAGGAGTCTCTATATCATGCACAGATTCACGATTTTTTTTTAACTCGTATGATGTTTCTTTTCCACGTAAAGAAAAAATACAATCATAAACAAAATCAAAATCGGACTATACTTCTCAAAGACGCCGTAGGCACTAGAGAGGTTTTCTGTCCTGCCTGGAAAGTTTCAGCACTTCCTCTTTTGTATGCATCTTCCTACACTTTTCTTGCACCTTTACACATTTCGATACTTCTAGCTAAGAATGTTTCCCATCTTTTCACTTAGTCTATCAGAATCTTTACACATTTCTCTTTAACATCTCAAGTCTCGCCATCAGAAAGCTGTCCATGACAAATGCAGCATTTCTTCCAAGAAGGCATTTTACACGTTATGGAACCAATATTAGGTTGACTATTTCTTTTCATATTTCGGGAACAAAACAAAATCAACAATTGGCTTAAAACCTAATGTATTTGTTCAATATTGCATGCAAGAAAAATTAGCTGGAGATATTCGGAAACTGTAGGTAAAACACGTGAAATAGATGCGTACATTTTCGCACCTGTCATCAAAACAGCGCAATGCATCACAATAATGAATAGAAGAATTTTTGTAGAAAAATTTATCATAGAAATCAATAAATGTATCAATCCAATTTCTGCTAAATTGAGTGTCAAGCAACTTACAGTATTAGCCCCCCCCCCAAAAAAAAAAAAAATCGGCCATTTTTCAGAATGGCAGCCAGATCTAGGGCGGTGGAGGGGGCAATTTTATTAAATATCCTACTATAAAGATTTTAAAAGTTTATTGTAGCTATACGCGTGTAGTATATATATATATATATATATATATATATATATATATATATATATATATATATATATATATATATATATATATATATATATATATATATATATATATATATATATATATTTCATACGGTGAAGTTTCCATTTTTACAGTGATAATTGGAACCAACTACATTTTTTTTCTCGAAATTATAATCCCAGGTTATTTGTCAGTTTTAATCTAACAACTTAATAAGACTCTGACAGATGGTAAGTTAATTCAATTGACCAGTAAACATCTTAAAGGTCACAAGGGTAAATTTATCAAGCAGAGATCAGTGAGCCATATTTATTCCCCTAAATAGCTGATCTTGGAAGGTAAAATGCAGTGGTTGAGACTGCTTAAGATATCAAACTTATACGATGGAAACCAAACCCTGTACAGTATCCGCCCGTCTGAAGCCACAAGTGTTCCTGAAAGAACAGTTAGTCGAATAATCAAAAGGGACAAGTTGCTGAAGAAGAATGGGGAAAATCTAAAAAAAAAAAAAAAAAAAAAAAAAAAAAAAAAAAAAAAAAAAAAAAAGCATTATCCTCGTGCAGTGACTGCTCTAGACGACTTCCACAAATGTGTTTTAGGAAGAATTTTAAGAACCAAATTAAACTCTTATATACGTAAGGAAATCTCCACCAATGAAAAACTACTGGTGGAAGCTAAAGAAAACGTTGCATTCAATTGATGCAAAGAGCCTCTAAGGAAGTGCTACCTGATATAGAGAGAGATAGGGCGAACGAAGATTAACTTGACTCTTCCTTTAAAAATCCTAATCGTATAAGCTGAAAGACCGTTGACTGACGGATGTGTCCCGAACACCACAAGCACAGTGAAAGATAAGTATCTACCATGGGCAGAGCAATTAAAAAGATTTAAAAAGTCTTGCCTTTAAAGAAACCCCTTCCTGGTTCATTATGATCATTGTTTATACTTGGTTATCTCTTATCAATATATCTATCTATCTACCTATGTTATATATATATATATATATATATATATATATATATATATATATATATATATATATATATATATATATATATATATATATATATATATATATATATATATAGTGTTTGTGTGTTGCTTGCAGGAAAAGACAATAAGCGTAGAGATGATGTTATTTAGCCGATCTTATACCAGCAAGGTCCCTTGTAAACAAAGGGTGAGGGAAAATAGGATACTCGCCCTTATATTACTGTTAATCACTTAATATTTCTTTATTGCTGTTTTCAAAGATTTGCGACTTGTTTCCATAGAGTGATTCCATCAAGGAAAAATGAACTAAATATTTACGCTCGAACTTTATACTTTCTACCAAAGAGCTCTTCTCAGCGGCCACCACCGAATGGTTTGACTTTTTTTTTCTTATAGGTCTTTTATTTGTCTTCACCTATATTAATGATCTATCTCGGTTAGTTGGTATAATAACCTCCATACTCTATGCCGATGACATAGAAATATCTATTCCGTCTATGATACACTAA
>NC_090729.1:102448058-102458058 GCF_036898095.1 Palaemon carinicauda
ACCGCAAAGCTTTTGAGGGAAAGGACGTCCCTTGATTTGTGGTGTGTTACTGGCGACCCATGTCAAGACAGGTCAGGCAGGTCAACAGTCTCTGCTCGCACACAATGACAAATCTGGGATTGACCACTAATGGCTTACCGAGATGAATTTTAAGCTCATTTCTTAAGATCTCTCAGATAGAAGAGACCATTAGTATACGTCTTGACTTCTCCTTAAACCATTTGGACAGATAGAACATATTTCGATTCCGTATTCTTCCTTTGAAATAATCTTAAACCTCTACAAATCATATTTGTTTTCATTGCAATTTTCTTGCATCCACAAAACAAGTACGTAAGCTTTTATATATTTATTCAAAGATGATTAATAGTAATATTAAAACAATAAGTGGGTCTCTCCTTTTTCACGGTCAGATGACTCCCGGGCGTATATGTCTGGTAAGCCTCTGAACTGGGTAGGCAGTGCGAAAACACAGATGCAGGTGTTATTTGTGCTTTGCGTTCCCTCTGGGGTCTTGACACCTCTTCCCCTGGGGAGCGCTTCCAAGGGATTAGAGGGAGAGGAGGTGACAGAACACAAGCATCATAAAAAAAAAAAAAGAAAAAAAAAAAGTAGATGCTGCTTTTCCCTCTGTTCTCCTCAGTAAGTTATTTTTATGTTAACTCATTTTTCTGAACCTGATATTCTACATTTTCGGGAAAGCTGATATGTTATTATTATCATTGGTTTGAGCTTTGGATATTATATCTCTCTATAAATATTTACGATCCCATAAATTAGACAGCTTAAATCCCCTCTGGAAAAAGCCCGTGGGTTTTTTTTCATCTGAAGAAAATCATTGTTCCAATGTGATTATGAAAACTTTGTTTGCACAATATATGGATAAAAGTAGGCCAATGGTTTCGCTTCAATTAATCATTAATACGAGTACTGTTTTATTAGTATGTAGGCCTACGATCAAATAAAAATTCTGATGAAAACCGTATGAGAGGATTCATTCAAATTTTTTTCCCCTGATTTTTCCCCCATTTTTATAGAAACATCAATGAATTAGCAGGTATTCAAAGGCTCAGCTAAGCAGGTGCAGTAGCCAAACCAGATCCTAAGCCACGCAATTAGGAACCATCGTCATATAATGTACACATGGGATTTAAAATTCGCTTAAAAGTATTTGGAGTTTAAAATGATAAGATTTTTTTTTTCATTTAGTTCCAAAGACAACATAAAGCTTTCTATGCAATAAATGAAAATGTGTAATTATTGAGGACGACGTTCAGAAATTATAGTCAACTGTCAATTAGCTAATAAAGGTCTAGTGTCAACCGTCTGAAATTAACAATCTTGTAAAAAAATGTAGAAATAGCGTTTTGCAATTCCCTTCGGATTTTTATTTTCTTTCAGGTGAGACCTGGAGGATTTGCCTTTTCTAACAGATTTGATCAAGGAAATGATTGTTACTTTTAGAGATTACCTGCACAATAGCAAATCTTACCACTTTGTTATAATCATAGTCACACATAGTAAGCTCCGGAACATACACCTACTTAAATTTACATAATTGATTACACAATTGACCTACTGTACTTAAAAAAAATACAGCGATGGCATATGGTTAAAATGTATAAAAAACGGAGGAACAACGACGAAGAGAGGTTATAAGAAAAATGTACAGATATTCCATGAATAAAAGGTCCTCTTAAGCTGGCGATGTCTTCTACTCTACCTCCTATGAAAAACTTGTCGTTTGTCTCTTTTCAGGTCGCTGAAAATGGTTCAATATCTACTATCTTAAAAAACACAACGATATCAACAAAATTTAGTATTGTGATGCCAACCAACTGTCCTTTTTGATGAGATAGGAGAAGACTTTGCATTGTTGTTGCTCTTAAAACAAATACAATACTTACAACATTAACCAATAAAACAGTGCGGTAAAAATAACATCTAAATGACAAAATGAAGACGAATGAAAAGGTAAGATGGTTCTCTTCTTAGACCCAATTGCAAGTGGCATAGAATTGATCGTTCATAGATGATAACTAATACCACCAATTTGAAAACTTACACAGCTGAAAGACTTCGATCGATCGATAAAAAATGAATAACTGGTTGGAGATTTGTAGAGCGCCAAACCCTTCCGTTGATATACAGGTTAACAATTCAGCTTCGATATTCTTAATAGAACAAATGAAAAGAACTGAAAATGTTCTTCTTTTCCAAAATCTTAATGATATCGGTACTCCATAACATTTGTCTACTATTGAATAAAACACTCCAGTAAATTCACTCTCTCTCTCTCTCTCTCTCTCTCTCTCTCTCTCTCTCTCTCTCTCTATCCGCAGACATCGGTCAAAAGATCATGTTGCTAAGAGATACATAAAAAGTGAGTTGAAGCGACGACAGGTCTTTGTTCTGCTGAACATGTCATGTTAAGTGATCACAACTTCCCTGATGAGTTTTAAATGACGTTAGAGGTCCTTTGCGCAGAGCATGACAAAACTGAATAATATTTCCGTGTGAAATGTTCATTGTCAAAAGAACCAGAACGATTACCCTTCCCGGACACCTTACTTACTACTTTGCTCATTTCTAGTGAGGAATACTATGCCTGTTCTTTGGAAGAGATGTTTGTGTAGGTAATTATTAGACTATTTTGCCAAGAACCCCTCCACCTTCATGCCATGGCGGAAACCGTTACTATGAATTTCGCTACGTCTCATTCTTATATAAAGGACTCTCTGCGTGTATATATATATATATATATATATATATATATATATATATATATATATATATATATATATATATATATATATATATATATATATATATATATATATATATATATATATATACGTTCATACACCTTAATACCCTACAGTAATGAGGTGGCCTCCGTTACTATGAATTTCGCTACGTCTCATTCTTATATAAAGGACTCTCTGCGTGTATATATATATATATATATATATATACGTTCATACACCTTAATACCCTACAGTAATGAGGTGGCCTCCACAGCTTTCTTTCTCTATCAATAAGTCCTAGAGGTGATATATATATATATATATATATATAATAATAATAATAATAATAATAATAATAATAATAATAATAATAATAATAATAATAATGATAATAATGTTTTTTGGACAAAAAATATTTACATTCAAAGATTTACAAAAAGAAAAAAAAGACTCAGTCCAAGCCCATGTGGAGCAGAGCTCTTCGGGCAATAATACAGCAAAATAATATCATCAATTAGGTAAAAATAAAAAAATAAAGTAAATATGGATATAGATATACAAAATGTACGCATACATATACATAATCATATGTAATACAAATAGATACATATAAATGAGAATCTTAGCCTAAAAACAAATGGAAATGCATATTTATATGATAAAGAAAGATGGTATATGAAAGCTAATGGTATATACATTGAAAAATTGTAGATATTAAACAAAAAACTCAGTAAAAGAACTAGTTTTACAAATAAAAAAAAAATATTCTAAACAATGAAACATACTTGCGTTGTGGTTAGGTAGGCAAGTATAAATATTTATTAATAAAGCTTATTACCCAGATAACAGGAGATTTGTATATGATTTCTTAAAAGACCGAAAGCTAAGCAGTGCCTTTAGATAAGCGGGCAGACTATTCCAAAGTTTAATACCTTGGTATAGATACGATTGCTCGCATCTATTAATACGTATGAAAGGAAGAGTTAAGTTTGAATTTCTTGTTCCATATGGATGAACTGATTGTTCCTGAAAATATTTTTCGTCTGAAATCTGGAAATTTGTTCAAAATAAGTGTTTGGAACATCATATTCATTAAGGAGAGCTTATAAGTGTCTTCCAGCTTCAATATCGAGAGAGACCGGAAGAGTGGCGATGTATGAGCTAAGTAATCACTGGAGCTTATGATTCTTACCAGTCTTTTTTGAATTACAATTAATGGTTGCAAGACATTTCTACTACTACTCCCCCACGCCGTATTGCAGTAATTTAGGTACTGCCTCTGGCATTTATCCTGACATTTTTAAAATAGCGTGCGTTACTGTGCTACATAAGTCTGGTGATAAATCGGATGTCAATAACTATAGACCAATAAGTTGCCTTCCCTTATTGAATAAAATTTTTGAAATATTATTGTACAATCGACTCTACTCTTTCTTTACTAGGTGTAATATCTTTTCTACCTGTCAGTATGGCTTTCTGCGTGGCGTTAGTACAAGTGATGCTGTAAATGACCTTCTTGAAAATATCTACAATGCGATGAATAAAAATGAATACCTTGGTGCGGTCTTTTTAGATTTGAGTAAAGCCTTTGACACAGTGTCTCATGATGTGCTGCTTAAAAAGCTCGAACATTATGGAATACGTGAAAATGCGTTACTCTTACTAAAATCCTACTTAACGAGTCGAAAACAATTTGTGACCCTCGATGGCCATCTCTCAGAGGTTATGGATGTCAAAATAGGTGTTCCCCAGGGATCAGTCCTAGGACCGTTATTTTTCCTCGTCTATATCAATGATCTACCTCGATCAGTATAGATTAAGCTCCATACTCATTGCCGATGACACTACGCTTCATTTTAGACATAAAAATATCTACTCCCTCTGTGATACACTAACCAATGATTTAACTCGTGTAAAAAACTGGCTACTAGCAAATAAGTTAACCTTAAATGAAAGAAAGACATACTTCATTATCTTTTCTCTACGAAGAGTTCCTGTTAACATAAGGGTTGCTATAGGAAATCACACTCTGGATCAGAAGTCCAGTGGTAAATTTTTAGGGATAATTCTTGATAATAAACTAACTTTCTGTGAGCATGTAAATATGACAGTTAATAAAATTGCCAAAGTAATGGGTATCATATATAGATTAAAAGAGTATTTCCCCTTATATATTATAAAACAATTGTATCACTCGTTAGTATCTCCTCACCTAAATTACTGCAATACGGCGTGAGGGAGTAGTAGTAGAAATGTCTTGCAACCATTAATTGTAATTCAAAAAAGACTGGTAAGAATCATAAGCTCCAGTGATTACTTAGCTCACACATCGCCACTCTTCCGGTCTCTCTCGATATTGAAGCTGGAAGACAATTATAAGCTCTCCTTAATGAATATGATGTTCCAAACACTTATTTTGAACAAATTTCCAGATTTAAGACGAAAAATAATTCAGGAACAATCAGTTCATCCATACGGAACAAGAAATTCAAACTTAACTCTTCCTTTCATACGTATTAATAGATGCGAGCAATCCTATCTATACCAAGGTATTAAACTTTGGAATACTCTGCCCGCTTATCTAAAGGCACTGCTTAGCGTTCGGTCTTTTAAGAAATCATATACAAATCTCCTGTTATCTGGGTATTAAGCTTTATTAATAAATATTTATACTTGCCTACCTAACCACATCGCAAGTATGTTTCATTGTTTAGAATATTTTTTTTATTTGTAAAACTAGTTCTTTTACTGAGTTTTTTGTTTAATATCTACAATTTTTTCAATGTATATACCATTAGCTTTCATATACCACCTTTCCTTATCATATAAATATGCATTTCCATTTGTTTTTAGGCTAAGATTCTCATTTATATGTATCTATTTGTATACATATGATTATGTATATGTATGCGTACATTTTGTATATCTATATCCATATTTACTTTATTTTTTATTTTTACTTAATTGATGATATTATCTTGTTGTATTATTGCCCGAAGAGCTCTGCTCCACATGGGCTTGGACTGAGTCTTTTTTCTTTTTGTAAATCTTTGAATGTAAATATCCTTTGTCCAATAAACATTATTATTATTATTATTATTATTATTAGATACTAACGAGTGATACAATTGTTTTATAATATATAAGGGGAAATACTCTTTTAATCTATATATGATACCCATTACTTTGGCAATTTTATTAACTGTCATATTTACATGCTCACAGAAAGTTAGTTTATTATCAAGAATTATCCCTAAAATTCTACCACTGAACTTCTGATCCAGAGTGTGATTTCCTATAGCAACCCTTATGTTATCCGGAACTCTACATAGAGAAAAGATTATGAAGTATGTCTTTCTTTCATTTAAGGTTAACTTATTTGCTAGTAGCCAGTTTTTACACGAGTTAAATCATTGGTTAGTGTATCACAGAGGGAGTAGATATTTTTATGTCTAAAATGAAGCGTAGTGTCATCGGCAAAGAGTATGGAGCTTAACCTACCTACTGATCGAGGTAGATCATTGATATAGGCGAGGAAAAATAACGGTCCTAGGACTGATCCCTGGGGAACACCTATTTTGACATCCATAACCTCTGAGAGATGGCCATCGAGGGTCACAAATTGTTTTCGACTCGTTAAGTAGGATTTTAGTAAGAGTAACGCATTTTCACGTATTCCATAATGTTCGAGCTTTTTAAGCAGCACACCATGAGACACTGTGTCAAAGGCTTTACTCAAATCTAAAAAGACCGCACCAAGGTATTCATTTTTATTCATCGCATTGTAAATATTTTCAAGAAGGTCATTTACAGCATCACTTGTACTAACGCCACGCAGAAAGCCATACTGACAGGTAGAAAAGATATTAAATCTAGTAAAGAAAGAGTAGAGTCGATTGTACACTAATTTTTCAAAAATTTTATTCAATAAGGGAAGGCAACTTATTGGTCTATAGTTATTGACATCCGATTTATCACCAGACTTATGTAGCACAGTAACGCACGCTATTTTAAAAATGTCAGGATAAATGCCAGAGGCAATACAACGGTTGAACATTAAGGATATGGGAAAGGCAAGTAAACTAGCATTATTCTTATATAGTTTAGTAGGGGGAGAATGAATATTTGCTTTTTTGTTCTTTAGTTTTTTTATAATGTTGATTACTTCATGTGGAGAAGATGGGGTCAAATAAATAGAGTGCTGATTTGAAGGAGGCATATATATATATATGTGTGTATATATATAAATATATATATATATATATATATGTATGTATATATATATATATATATATACGTTCATACACCTTCATACCCTACAGTAATGAGGTGGCCTCCATAAGGGTACAGCTTTCTTTCTCTATCAACAAGTCCTAGAGGTGATTGATATCCAACCCCCCCTCCTCCCCGTCCTTTTTCACAACGCCCGCAGATGCTGGTGCCCATTTACATCTAGATGGCTTACCAAACATTGCCGAAGTGATATAGCTTTTCCCAAGATCTAAGGAGACACTTTTCCTATTGTACATGGATCCGCTGAACCATAGCTAAAGCCTCCCTGAGAAAAGTTCCAATCAGACGTGATGCCTTTTAATTCTGTAAACTATTAGTCAACTTACTTTCATACATCACATTTAATTTCAATGTAAAATGCACATATATACAATATATATATATATATATATATACAGTATATATATATATATATATATATATACAGTGGTACCTCTACATACGAATTTAATCCGTTCCACAACCGACTTCGGATGTAGAAAATGTTCGGATGTCGAAACGAATTTTCCCATAAGAATACATTGAAATAGGATTAATCCGTGGTTGAGCCCAAAAACCTATGATAACTTCTTAATAAATTACTACATATAATATCCCATGAGAATAATGCACACTAAATTAGATAATAGACATGTAAAAAAGAACAATTATCAAAAATGATAAATAAGAAACAGGTTTCTAGCGTCACTTTACCTTAGAAACTCCAGCGCAGGTGATGTTGGTCTTGGTACGCAGAGAGGAGACGGACGGGCGGCAAGGAGGTAGAGAGGTTAACTACGATAAACGTACACTACCGTAACTTATTCTAACTTACACTAAGTGAACTTTAACACTTTAACATAACTTAGCTTATTTTTTTTTTTACATATATTTTATATTTTTTTTTACATTTTCTTTTTTTCTTTTTGATGATTAATTTTAATCACTTTCACTCTCTACACTTAAAATTGATTAAATTTCTTTCGCTTCACTCTTTGCCGTTTTCTTTGTTTCACTTTCTTTCGCTTCACTCTTTGCCGTTTTCTTTGAATCACTTCCATCCTCTTCATCACGAGTTCGCTTCGTAGTTTTTTTAAAGAAACTATCGATAGATAGTTGCTTGGTACGGCTTTTCAGAATGTTTCGAAAGTGAGTTAGGCAAACACCATTGAACTGCGCAACTACACGACAAACCTGCAATTTTTTTAGGTGGTATTTGTCGATAAAGTCGACCACGTCTTGATATTTTCTTAATGCCTCTTTTATTTGCGCCGAACCTGTTCTACCTCCTCGATCCCTTCCTCATCATCACTCATGTACTCAGACATAGCATGGAGTTCCTTGAGCTCCTCTGTGGTAAGTTCGTCGTGATGTTCGGCGACGAGTTCTGTAACATCATCTGCGTTGACCTCCAGACCCATGGACTTGCCAAGGGAGACGATTCCCTCTACGTCTTCTGCTGCACCCACCACGGGATCAGGTTCGGGGTCAAAACCTTCGAAATCTCGGGGAGAAACTGAATCAGGCCAAAGCTTCTTCCAGGCAGAATTGAGGGTCCGTCGAGTTAATTCCACCCAAGCCTGATCTATGATCTTCAAGCAGTGCACGATGTTGAAGAGGCTTTTCCAAAATTCACGCAAAGTTAAGTTTGTGCTTTGCATGACATTAAAGCACTGCTTGAATAGGTGCTTGGTGTAGAGCTTCTTAAAATTTGAGATGACTTGCTGGTCCATGGGCTGGAGGATAGAGGTGGTATTCGGTGGAAGATACAGCACCTTTATGAACTTAAATTCATCGAAGATATCATCTTCAAGTCCGGGGGGGGGGGTGCATTGTCAAAGCATAGCAGGCACTTTAAAGGCAATTTCTGTTCATGAAGATAATTCTTCCCAGAAGGACCGAAAACTTGGTTAACCCATTGCACAAAGAACTGCCTAGTGACCCAGGCCTTCGAGTTGGATCGCCAGAAAACATGAAGCTGGTCCTTATCGACGTTGTGTGCCTTAAAGGCCCTAGGGTTCTCCGAATGGTAAACCAGTAAGGGCTTGACTTTAAAGTCCCCGCTAGCGTTGGCACATAGGGCAAGAGTCAACCGATCCTTCATTGGCTTATGCCCAGGCAATTTCTTCTCTTCGGCTGTGATGTAGGTTCGACTGGGCATCTTCTTCCAAAACAGCCCGGTTTCATCGCAATTAAACACTTACTGCTCTACGTAGCCTTCTTCCAGCACGATCCTTTCAAAGTTCTTGACAAAGTCAGCTGCAGCCTTTGTGTCCGCACTAGCAGCCTCTCCGTGGGGAACAACTGAATGAATCCCGGACCGTTTCTTAAATTTCTCAAACCAGCCACGAGAAGCCTTGAAATCGTCTGAGGAAGGTACGGTTGAACTCTCCCCAGCATCACCTCCAGAAATCTCCTCCTTCAAGTCCGTGAAGATGGCGTGCGCCTTCTCGCAGATGATGGTTTCGGTGATGGTGTCGCCAACAATCTCTCTTTCCTTGATCCAGATTAGCAGAAGTCGTTCCATCTCTTCTATGATAGGGCTATGGCGTTTTGAAATAATGGTGATCCCCTTTGAAGGTTTCACTGATTTAATAGCTTCCTTCTGTTTCAGGATTGTCGAGATCGTCGACATATTACAGCCATATTGTTTAGCAAGTTCACTCACGCGGATGCCACGCTCATGTTTTTCAATAATTTCCTGCTTTACGTCTAAAGAAAGCATTTCCTTCTTCTTTTTCTCACCACTACCACTACCACTTGCAAAACTAAGCCTTTTAGGACCCATACTTTACGTAAATTACCGTAAAAGGATGCGCGTAAAAAATCACGATTAAAACAGTACAATAATAGCAGAACGCACAGGGCACAGCCGCAAGAAGCCGACGAGAACAGAGGACTGACCCAAGCCGCGCTAATTGAGGGTCCCTCCAAGGTCGAAGTGCTGCCTTCTATCGGCGGAAATAAAAAACACATCAGGC
>NC_090729.1:102460558-102468058 GCF_036898095.1 Palaemon carinicauda
ATACAACTATACTCAGCTTAGAGCTTTTCCTCAAAGAGTTTATACTTCAACTGAAAATTAATACAATTTAATCAGAAAAGAAAGCCTTTCTGCTACAACTCAGAAACATAAGAGGTGGGCTATCCTTAAATCTGCACTCTTTATAGTAGGCACAATCATACATACTTTTCGTAAACCAGATGGCCCTGTCACTCACTGTCCAATCGAAAAGGCAACCCTTTTGGCTGATGTGTTTGACAGTAAGCAGAGTAATGAGAAACTCGAACTTCCTTATTCCTGTCTTCCTGAGCCTAAACTAACTAGTTTAGCTTTTCGATCTTGTGAAATTAAAGCTCTCTTGATGGATCTTGATGCTTATGGAGGTGTACCCCCAAATAGTATTTTTCCCTTTGTTTTTAATAAAGACTGCAGATTTCTTAGCTCCAAAGTTATCTGTTATTTTGTGCAAGTTAGCAAGAAGAGGAGCTTTCAACACTTGTTGGAGAATTGGTAATGTTACTTCACTATATAAATGTGTTTGTGGTAGCTCAAGTCCAACTGATTACCACCCAATTTTCATAACTCCCATATTATCTAAAGTTCCTCTGTTCTCAAGTTTACAATTTGGTTTTCGAAAAGGTCTTGGAGCATGTGATGCCTGTTTTACAATCTCCAAGATTGTAAATAAGTCCCTTGATTGTGGTCAGGAAGTTCGTATGATTAGCCTTGATTTTAGTGCTGCCTTTGTTCATGTTAAACATAAGGCCCTTGTTTTCAAATTCATACAGTTGGGAGTTGGTGATTTCTTTCTTAGCATCATTGTTGAATTTCTAAGTAGTAGATTACAAAGAGTTATTGTTGATGATCACCATAGTGAGTATAGGAATGTGATAGCTGGTGTTTATTAGGGTAGTGTTCTTGGCCCATTACCTTTCATACTATATACACATGACATGTGGTTTGGCCTAGAAACCAAGCTTGTTACATATGCAGATGATGCTACTCTCTTTGCATCAATCCCATCTCTTGAATGTACATCTTGGGTTGCTGAATCCCTTAATAGAGATCTAGCTATAACTATTGCGTGCAAATTATGAGGTATGAAGATGAATCCTAAAAAAACTCAAAGTATGATAGTAAGTAGGACAAGGACAGTGGCTCCTTAACATCCCGATCTCATCATTGATAACGTTTCTTTAACTTTGTATGACTTTTAAAATTTTAGGTCTGATTTTCGACAGCAAATTTACTTTATGAAAAACACATTAGGCCTGTGTCTTCTTCAATTGCTCAAAAATTTGGCTTATTGAGAATAGATTTCAAGATTTTTTATGATAAATATATTCTGAAGAAGTGTTTTAATTGTTTCATTCTACCTTGTTTCAAGTATTATTCTCCTGTCTGGTCTTCCGCTGCTGAATCTCATTTTAATTTGTTGGAAAGGAACTTACGGTCTATTAAATTTCTTATTCCTGATCTAGATATTATTCTGTTCATGATACTAGGCATGCAGTTCAATCTAATAGTCAGGCCTTCTCCATCATGAGGCTTGATACTACACAGTACTCCAGAAGTTTTATTCCAGCTGTAACCAAGTTGTGAAATGATCTTCTTAATCGGGTATTTAAATCAGTAGAACTTCAAAAGTTCAATTTTGCAGCAATTGTTTTTATGTTGAACAGGCTGACATAAGTCTTTTTTATAGTTTATATAGGAAATATATGTTTTAATGCTGTTAATATTATTAACATATATTATTATAATTGTTCATTACTTCTTATGTTGTTTATTTTGTCATTATTTTCTTTCCTCACTATGCTATTTTTCGCCTGTTGGAGCCCTTGGATATACTTTAGCTAATAATAATAATAATAATAATAATAATAATAATAATAATAATAATAATAATAATAATAATAATAATAATAATAATAATAATAATAATAAGGGTAATGATATTTGAGCTATCAAAAAGAACGTCCCTGTTAAGCTCGTAAAAATCGCTAATTGATATAGAAACGGTCACACCTTTTTTTCATAGTTCGTTCTATAGGATTTATGTTAATTATGTGAACGTTCACGTTAAATGTAAGTATGCTGAAATGGTTTTTCATATAATTCTTATTTAGAATGAAGTAACACGTTTTGTGTGCTTTTTACGCCTTTCCAGTGTTATTATGACTTCAGTACTTGTAGTGGATAGATGGAAAATCAAACAAAATTCCTTAAAACTGGAGTTTTATTTTTCCATGTATTATTTGTGACAACCAACTTAACTCAAAACCATGTAAGTCAAGGTATATCTGTCGGTGAAATTATAGTACGTTGGTATATGTGATATCTTTCTTATTACTTATCAACTAGATTTCCTTTACATAAAAATAAAATCTTTACATGTAGTCCTCGAGATCGGGGACTCTGGACGTATGTCAAACTTGAAAAGTGAAGTTTCCGTAGAAAGCCAAAGTTTTTTTACGTCTTTTGGAAAAACGTCTTAATAGGTTTGCTGAAAGTAATCATCTGTTCCCTAGTTTGCAATTTGGTTTTCGTAAAGGCTTTGGAGCATGTGATGCCCTTCTTACAATCTCCAATGCTGTACAGAAATCCCTTGATTATGGTCAGGAAGTTCATATGATTGGCCTGGATTTTAGTGCTGCCTTGGACTGTGTTAATCATGAGGCCCTTGTTTTCAAACTCAAACAGTTGGGAGTTGGTTGGTTGGTTCTTAACATTATTATTGACTTTTTAAGTAACAGATCTCAAAGAGTTGCTTATGATGGGCCCTCTAGTGAATATAGGAATGTGATATCTAGTGTTCCTCAGGGTAGTGTTCTTGGCCCATTACTTGTCATGTGGTTTGGCCTAGAAAACAAACTTGTTGCATATGCAGATGATGCTACACTCTTTGCATCAATTTTATCTCCTGGATATAGATCTAGAGTTGCTGAATCCCTTGATAGAGATCTAGCTAAAATTAGTGCATGGTGCAAATTATGGTGTATGAAGTTGAATCCTAACAAAAATCTAAGTATGATTGTAAGTAGGTCAAAGATAGAGGCTCCTCAACATTCGGATCTCGTCATTAATAATGTTCCTTTAACTCTGTATGACACTTTTAAAATTTTAGGTGTAATTCTCAACATAAAATTTACTTTTGAGAAACACATTAGGTCTGTGTCTTCTTCCATTGCACCAAAAATTTAATTATTGAGAAAGTCTTTTAAGATATTCGTGTATCAATCTGTTTTGAGGTGTCTTAATTCTTTCATTCTACCTTGTTCTAAGTATTGTTCACCTGTCTGGTCTTCAGCTGATGATTCTCATCTTAATTTGTTTGACAGGAACCTGCGGTCTAATAAATTTCTTATTCTTGATCTAAATATTACTTTGTGGCACTGTCGTTCAATTAGTTCGTAATGCAGGTTGCATGAGATTTTTTCATAATTCTGATCATCCTTTACATTCAGATCTTCCTGAACAGTTCTATCCTGTTCGTAATAATAGACATGCAGTTAATTCTAAAAGTCAGGCCTTCTCCATCATGACGCTGAATACTACACAGTATTCTAGAATACTAAGTTGTGGAATGATCTTCCAAATCAGGTAGTTGAATCGATTGAACCGCAAAAGTTCAAACTTTCAGCAAATGTTTTTATTTTTAACTGGCTGACATAAGTCTTTTTATAATTTATATATGAAATATTATGTTTTGATGTTATTGTCTTTGAAATATCTTATTTTGTTTTTTCATTATTTCTCAGATCGTTTATTCATTTCCTTATTTCCTTTCCTCACTGAGCTATTTTTCCCTGTTTGAGCCCTTGGGTTATAGCTTAGCTAGAAATAATAATGGTAATAGTAAAGGTGACAACCAAGAACAGCCAAAGAAAGACTTTTGGCACATAAGCTCCTTGATCATCACATGGACTAAAATCCCTTTAATAAGAGTGTAGATACTTTAAAATAATCTTGCTTTTCAACAAGATAAACTCAAAAGTTAACCTAATGGTAGCAATTGGTGTCAGATAAACCGATGAAAATTGGCAATATCAATTATCATAATAACGTAAGTGCTTTATATTTGTGTTTTGTTTATTGAGAAAATATGAACTGACACCAAATGTGTATAGAAACTTTGCCATACTGTATTTGTATTAACTGTACAAGATTGTATTTGAAGGCAGAATTGTTTAAAAGTCGCTCATAAGAGTCAGCAGCAAGGGACAGGATGATGTCCTAGAGACCTACCATAAATTCATAAGATAAGCGCATTAGCCTTTTCATCGTCAAGTTAAGACCTGGGAGGGAGAGGTAATGGTTGGTAATAACTTAACAGATAGACCTATTGGCTTCATCAAAGGCCCTATTCCTAGCACAAAAGGATAGTGAAGATGAATACCAAACTCACGAATGCAAGCATATTCCCCAATAAATGAATAGTCAGCCTCAGGAACAGCTTTACTCAAAACAAGAAACTGGGCGTGACCAGTATCACGCTTGATATAAACAGAGAGTGGCGAATCCCCATGAACATAAATGAATAGTCAGCCTCAGGAACAGCTTTACTCAAAACAAGAAACTGGGCGTGACCAGTATCACGCTTGATATAAACAGAGAGTGGCGAATCCCCATGAACTTTGATAAAAACCCTTAGCAGTATAAGGCTGAAATCCTTATCAACAGGTCTGGAACCAACACTGGAATTCATAGGCTTCCTGTAAAAAACGTGAACATCTACAATGTTAATCTCCACTGGTAACACACTATAGTGAATCTTTGGTAGAGTAAGTGCACAGTTTTAGCTTCTTTCCTTTTCAATTTAAAAAATTCAAACACTGTGTGACCTAATTTCTTACAATAATTACACGTTACAGAGCTTCTATTAGTAGATTTGCTATTTAAACTGCTACTTTGGAACTTGACATGTGAATCGGAACTAGACCTATAGTCTTTTGACCTAGTAAACTTTTTACCATAAGACCTCGACTCCTTGAGAGCCAGTACATAATCATCAGCACATATAGCTGTTTCACAAAAGGTGGATAACATTTTCTCATTCAAATAAATCCTTATATTTTCATTAACATGATTTTTTAATTACTTAATTAAAGTAATTTCCCTCTATGTCTTAAAATCATCCTTATACTCTGCTGTCTTACAACATTTATCAAACCAATGCGTTTGTTCCTTATCAAATTCTACATTATGTCTGCTTATCTATCTTTGTCCAACTTCTGAAGGTCATTCTATGAGCTTCGGGAGTTAGTTCATAGGCCTGCAAAATATAATTTTTCCAATAATTCATAATCATCACCTCTATCCTCAGGAATGGAAGTTTATACATTTTGTGCCCTGTCACACAAAATTCTTTGACAAAATATAAGCCCAATTTTTTGTTGGCCACTTACATTTTCTAGCTTTTCTCCTAAAAGTGACAAAATATTCATCTAAATCCTTTTCATTAAAAGACGTTAAAACTCTATCTTCCCTAAAAATATCTGGCCAAGATTTATCTGCATCTTTTGATTTGCCATGTTTTTTTTTTTTTTTTTTTTTCAAGTTGTAACTACTTTTGGATATCTATTTCATGCATCATTATCTGAGCCTGAGCTTCTCGATCTTTATCTCTCCACTCAGCTTGCAATTGTTCATGTATAAACTTAGCTGGTAATTGATTACGTCTAAACTCTGCTTCAAATTGTTCACATTTAAAATCAACTTTCCTTATTTCAGCTCAGCTTCTAATTGCTCATTCTCTTCTCTGATGTTCAGCCTGAGGTTGAGCTTCCAACTCTTTTCCCTTGCTTAAACTACCCACTCTTTCTTTCATTGAACAAGCCACTATTCGATGTCTTTCAAGTTTTATAGCTGATGAACTTGAAACCACTGATTCACTGTCAATCTCATCTAACACATCTTGAGGTAATATTTCGTCAACTAAATGTTGAACTAACACATGTTTAATATCCTCTTTCCTCATTGAATTTTTAACATTAAGTACGAGATATTTGGCAAAATTCACTAAATGGGATTTCTTGAGATCATTTAACATTTCAATTTATGGATCCTCATAAACTACTGTATATATATATATATATATATATATATATATATATAAAACTCAAATACGTTAAAATCTGAAATGTCTGGTGGCTAATTTATACAACTGACACAACGTAGATTACTGTATGCAGAATTTACTTCAATGTCTTATTCCAAGCAAACATTAATAATAACTATGTCTGCCATTAAATATAGGTATTTGCAATATCTTACAAGATTTACGAAATATCTGCAGTTCACCAGTTAATAATAATTTAAAAAAAATAAATAAATCATACGGCGATGTAGGCCTTAGCTTTACAAGCCTTTATGAAGTAAAAGACAGGTAACGATAAAACTCAATTTCGAATTTTGAAGGATTTTTCAGGTCGTATTTTCAGATATATAACATCATGATAAACAGGAAACCAGCTTCTGATAATATTCGAGCTTCAAATGTTTCCTTGTTATTTAGTTTACCAGCAACGTTGAAACAATGGAAGAAATTTAGCAATATCTTCACAAGAGCAATATTCACTCGAAGAAAAACGAATCGAGTCTCTCCTCTCTAACTCGTCGGCGTCTCTTTATATCAGACCCATTGTCTCTGGAAATTTACTGATGGACTCAAGAACGTCCAGGGCTTAACAACATGATACAATACGCACGCCAGGCATCTAGTGGCTGTATTCTTGCTCTCGAATACATTGATATCTTTGAGTTACAATTTATACACGGTTTTTATCTTTACATTATCATTTAATATGTAAAAATAAGCCTTTTCACAGGTATCATGATATAAAATAGGTAGATTTAATCTACTTACACCAGAGTGATACAAATTTAATGAAACTGAAGCACGATAAAAAAAACAAAGGAAGTACCAAACTTTTTGGTTTACACCAGATATATATAATATATATATATACACACATATATATATATATATATATGTATATATACATATATATATATATATATATATGTATGTATATATATTTATATATTATACATAAGTGTATATATATATTATATATATACATATATATATACCTATAAATATATATATATATATATATATGTATATATATATATATATATATAGGTGTGTGTGTATACACACCCTCATACATACATATATATATATATATATACATATATATATACCTATAAATATATATATATATATATATATGTATATATATATATATATATATAGGTGTGTGTGTATACACACCCTCATACATACATATATATATATATATATATATGTATATATATATATATATATATCTCACATGAGGGTGTCTATACAGGCACACACGCACACGCACCTATATATATATATATATATATACAGGCACACACGCACACGCACCTATATATATATATATATATATATAAATGATAAATTTTGCATATCTAGATGTGTTTTTCATATTCAAATAAGCCATATATTTTTATACATTAATGTGCGAT
>NC_090729.1:102473058-102495558 GCF_036898095.1 Palaemon carinicauda
GAAACAAGCAAAAATGAGGACAAATGATGTATCCTGAAAGTAGAGTTGCTGCCTGAAGAAACGGGCTTAGAAGGGTGTAATATATTGGTTTACAATAGCAAGAAATACTACTTTATTGTATATATATATATATATATATATATATATATCGTTACAGAAAGTAAGACGTAATTTTATAAAGCTCAACAAACACGTCAAACCTCAGCAAACGCGTCATCAGCCATGACCCGAAACTATGTTCCTTCGTCTAAATGCAATAGTATTTACTAAGTCATCGTTACCATAACTGCTCATTGTCTCTTGATGAGTTACATTTCAACTATGCAAAATAGCTGGTGAGGTGAAAATGTGATTATCGTTTATGAAACCGTTTTACATTTTATTTTCTTTCAATGATTTCATCTGGAGAATCCTTTTTAGAAATTTCATTTCTCCAGATAATGATGACAAAATTGAGCAAGTCTGGTAAGTGAGACATCAGAGCTTCTAATTCTTTTGTGATATTCCCATCGACTCGTTGTGCGTCAAAATTCATTGGATTTTCGGTTGCAGCTATTAGATATACTCGTATCTAGTTATCGGATTTGTTTTGTATAAGTATGAGTGAAAGTATTCTTTCCCACTGTATCTCGTTTTCTAGTCTATTTATATGTTAGATTACTTCCAGCCTTTAATCAACTGCAATAGTATCCATGGGTTTTCTATTTTAACCGTTACACACGTCACATCTTCACTATTCGTGTTGCAGTATTGGTCTCTCGATTGGGCTATTAGATAGACAATTTAATTTTTAGTTTCTTTAAGAAATTTACTTTTATATATAAAATCTTCAGACTTCATTTGTTTTTCTGATGCATCCTATTTTTTATTACAATTCATACCACTGTTCATTGCTTCAAACCTCATTATGGAAAAACACCCAAAATGGCCTCATCGCTGAAAGTTCAGCTCTAATTTTCATCAATTCCCCGAATCCCACTATGAAATCTAATTACTGGCATAAATATTTCTATCCAGTTTCATCAGTACTTCTTCGATTTAATACACATTCCCTTCATTTGCCACGTGTGTCCTTTATTTTCTTCTTGAGAATCAGAGTTATAATTTCAGGGATATGTCTAGATGCTTTTGCACTAGAAGAGTGCACTCCTTTAATAACGAATTCGTCGGCGAGATACTAACAAGACCTCGACCATTAACCTCCTCCATTCGAATAATATCTCATCATGTGGGCTCTCGTCTTCTGCATACCCCCGGTTATCTTTTCCCAGCTCCAAATTGAATTCTCCAAGAGCTATTACATTGGGAAACAAATCTACAATAATGTAGCTGTTGTTAAAAGAAATATGTAAGAGTGAACTTGTTCTGTTTTTTCTGCGCATTTTAACTCAAATTTACTGAAAATTAGTAACAATATGTGTAGGTGTAATCATTTCTGATTAGGTCTAGAATAGAATAATATTTATAAAATGGAAAAGGCCAGTCTTTTGAGGCTGTGATTCGCTTTCTGTGTCATTTTCGCCTGAATGTGTTGGACGTTCGTGAAGTGTCAGTATTTTGCGTGTCTGGTGCAATCTGGCCCGGTTGCCTACAACTTAGAGCACTAAGTGAATCCCGTTGCAGACGGAAGAAAAAAATAATAGCAGTATCAGACGCGGCTGAGAACTACCGACACTTGTTAATCGTTAAACTACCCTACTGGACTGAATATTTATTATTTTCAATAAATTTACAGCTAGCTTTAGTTTTGTTAGCTCTATCTTGCCTCAAACTATGATGAATAAATGTATTGTTCTATGGATATGGATTATAGGCGCTTTTATATTAGTTTACTCCTTTTCCACGTGTAAATTGTTCTCATAATATGCTGAAGGTATTATAAAAAAAAAAAAAATTCTATAACTGTTAGCTCCTAGTGCTCCTTTTTTATATCCTTTTTTTTTTTTTTATTATTGAAGATCATTTCTACCCTACTATTCTTAATACGGTTTTTCTTTAATTAAAACTTAAAAGGTAGAATTATTTAGTTTCAAAATATCTTAATTGTTTAGTCATTTCGATCTTGAATGTAAAAAATAATATATCTACTTTATTTAATGCTCCACCTTGCAGTTTCCGAGGAGCATAATTTCAAAAAAGCCTCTTTTTACATTTTCCAATTATATATGAAAACAATTAAGATTGCATATTAAAATCTCCTGCTCTATATTAACCACATAAAAAAAAAAATTAACTTTGCCTTTCCCTACTCTTTTTAGAGGGATTGCATTACACAACATAACCATTTGGTCCCACCGCCCCCCCCCCCCCCCCCCCAAAAAAAGAAAAAACAATTTGTAAATAATTTTTATTACAGATTTTAGGAACATTGACCATTACATGTCTGGGATGGAAATGGAAGATGAAAAATAATACTCTTTCTTTCTTTGAAAAGATTCTAACCCAAACAGGCGAGTATGAATGTTCATGGCATTCTTATCTCCTAATTATAATAGGGTGACCAGTAACTTCACATTTATTATCATGCGTGAGTTGAATTTCCACCACGGCATCGAATAGCGTCTTAATATATCTCCCAAATGGGTTCATTGCTTGCATGGGAAATATATCCAGCAAGTGTGGTGAATGTAGTTAAAAGAATAATGATTTTGCTGAAGAGAATATTCTGATTTGTTTCAAAAGAAAGGAAAGATCATCAAGGATGTACTGTTTGGAAGATGACCCACAAGACTGTATAAAGTTCTTTTATCGTTTTTCACATTTCTTCCAAACCTGGCATTTGTTTGACCGTCCCGGCGCCCTTAATACGACGTGAAGAAAAAGAAGCAAATGACAAGAAAAGTAGTGTGTTGAATGAAGGAAACTACGGACCTGTGCTAAGAGAATTGGACTGAATGTGCGAAAGAAGAAATTCAGAATAGGACAAAAGTAATGAATGTCAGAATGTCTGTCAAAGCTTTACACTACAGCGTTGGAGAGCTTAGAGAATTCGCTGTAATCTATCAATCTTTTAACGCCTTCCAATCTACTCCTAAATAGGATTCCTTTCTACCTTAACATGGTCTCCTTATTCTCAGATTTGAGCATTAATCATGACTGATCCTAGGTTAAACACCAGCACACCCTTCGTGAACCCACAGGTGAGAGACCGACTGTTATTTAAACCATATCACAGACATCACGGAGAAATCATACCAAGATCACATTTTACTAACGTTTATAAATACAATTGTGTTAGCTATGAATAGTCAGAACAAGAGAGCACACGCATGATAATATTAGTAACTCAAATGGTTAATTTTTTAAAAAAAATGTTTAAAGTAGGATGTAACCATAAAAATAAAGGAAGCAACTTGCTTAGAGAGAGAGAGAGAGAGAGAGAGAGAGAGAGAGAGAGAGAGAGAGAATACATCGAAGAAATTGTACGATGACCGAAAGGAGTGAGATGTTGGGGCCTGTAATAGGGGAAGATGGGGAGTGCCCATTGGGATGTAAGCAAGGGAGGCCGGGGATCCAGAGACTAGATGGGAGGGTAAGAAACGGTGCAGGCATAACTCGACACTAAATTGGGCAGTAAAGATGAACCATTGCGATAAACGCTCCTACGACCGTCTTCTCCAACACCCTCTGTTACACTTTTTTTCTGTGCCAAATGTGTGATACGATGCCAAAATATGTCATGATTCAGAAAATGAGAGAATTCATAAAGTTAGCTTCATGAATATCATACTGAAAGGAGAAACCCATTTGTATTAAATGATTTTGAAGCTGAATATGCAGTGAATTCCATTGAAATAAAAACTTCTCATTTGAAAAGGACGAAACTTGAAAACGTTGAACGGAGGAACAGATATTTAACATAGAGGTTTAAAACTATTAGCATGTAAATTAACTTTTATAAAAAGTGTACTTCGAAAATGTTGATTTGTTCCACAAAATAATGAAGCGGAGATCGGTGAAGGTAAGATTTCACTGCACAAATTGGCACATTTATAAGACCAAAGTAGCTTCAGTAGGAAAACAGCCTTTTAAAACATATTCATTACGGTTTGTGTCCCAGTTGGAAATGATTGAACATATGTTCTCTCCCAGATCGAATTCCAATTATATTTAGTATACAGTGCTTGTCGTTATTACATAGCATGTTATTTGCAAGAATAATGGAGAAATAGTAGAATTTCGGAATATTATCTGAGATGGTTGTCAGATACTTAAAAATATGGTTTTATTAATGTATATCGCCGAGGTACATTAGTTTCTTAGCTAGGGAGCGTATCTCTAACACCCAAAAAGCTGTTAACTAAAAAAATCCTTTAGCAATCTTGAGCATAAGTTTATATAAGCTATGGTAATTATATCTAGTAGTCTATACATACACACACACACACACACACATATATATATATATATATATATGTATATATACTGTATATATATGTATATACACACACACACACACATATATATATATATATATATATGAGAGAGAGAGAGAGAGAGAGAGAGAGAGAGAGAGAGAGCCCTTTCTGTGATGGGGATACCCTGACGAGGTGAAAGGGATTGTGTATCAACGTGATCAGTAAAGCTGTACTAGTCAGGTCCACTCATATTAAGCTAGTTTGCTGTGCGCGATCAGACCAAAGGTTCCCTCCGTCGCCAATCCGCAGTGGCCAGCATGGTGATGAAAAACTAGCAAAAACCAAGACATGACTACAACAAACACATTTCAATTCACGATACCCACCAGAAATGGAGCAACTGTTCAAGCAGCCGGCAGATAGGTTCCACTGCAGGGGGTGCAAAAAAATCTCTGAACTAGAACACGCCGTCTTTGGAAAATGTACCTCAGTGTAAATTGTCAGGACCCAGTCTTGGGAAGATCTTGCCGTTTTACTGGAGATGAAATAAATAAATTGGGATATTATAAGGTCGAATGAAAATAGAACTGGGGAATCTTATATACAGTTAAAAGATTATATATATATATATATATATATGTATATATATATATATATATATATATATAGGCTCGGAAGACATTTAAGGAACAAAGAAAATGACTTGGGTTTTCTTATGAATAAAGACCTTGTAGGTAGGTAGTAGCAGGTTGACCAGGGTACCAGCCACTGGTTGAGATACTTTGCTCGAGAATTATTGGGTCCGTTGACTGTCCATACTGTACTACTTTGGACCCGTCTCTGGTTAAGGCGCAATTTTCTTTTGCCTACACAAACACCGAATAGGCTGGCATATTCTTTCTACAGTCTCCTCTGTCCTCATTCACCTGACAACATTGATACTACCAAACAAGTCTCCCTCTCTCAAGGGGTTAACTACAGTACTGTAATTGTGCAGCAGACATTTTCCACTTGGTAAGGGTAGAAGAGTCTGTTTAGCTATGGCAAGCAGCTCTTTTAGGAGAAGTGTATTCCAAAATCAAACCATTGTTCTCTAGTCTTGGGTAGTACCATAGCCTCTCTACCATGGTCTTCCACTATCATTTTGTAGAGTTCTCCTGCTTCAGGCTACACTCCACTCGGGCATACTATTTTTTTCTTATATATCTTCGTCTTGTTTTCTTTTTTTTTAAGTTTTTATAGTTTACATATTATGAAAGACCTATTTTAATGTTTTTACTATTCTTAAATTATATTATTTGAATTATTCATTATATCTCTTGTTTATTTATTTCCTTATTTTCTTTCACCACTGGGAAATTTTGCCTATTGGAGCCCTTGGGATTATAGAATCCAGATTTTCCCACTAGGGCTGTAGCTTAGCTAATAACGAATAAGGAAATAAGGAAATAAATAAACTATAACAAAAGTAATGAACAATTGAAATAAAATATTCTAAGATCAGTAACAATGTTATAATAAATATTCTATAGTTAAACTATAAAAAGAAATTTATGCCAGCCTCTTCAACATAAAAACATTTGCAACAAGTTTGAACGTTTGAAGTTCCACAGATTAAACGATCTAATTAGGTATGTCTTCCCACAACTTGGTCACAGCTGGAATGAAACTTTTATAATACTGTGGAGTATTGAGCCTTATGATGGAGAAGGCATAACTATTAGAATTATTGCATACCTAGGATTACGAAGAGGATGGTACTCTCCGGGAAGATCTAAATGCAAAGAATGGTCAGAATAATGAAAATTGTTATGCAACATACATAACAAACTAACAGAACGATGGTGCCAGAGATTAATATCTAGATCAAGAATAAGAAATTTAGTAATCTTCAAGTTCCTGTCTAACAAATTAAGATGAGATTCAGCAGCGGATGACCAGACGAGAACAGCACTTGAAACAAAGCGGAATGACAGAATTAAAACACCTGTTCAGAATAGATTGATCACCAAAAATTTTAAAAAACTTTTTCAATAAGCCAATATTTTGTGCAATTGAAGCAGAGATAGACCCACTGTGTCTCTCAAAAGTGAATTTCATATCAAGAATCATGCTCAATTTTAAAAGTCACAGAGAGGTAAATAAATATTAATAATGTTGTTTTATTCTTCACTTGTAACAAACGGCATCGCGTCAATGACCTTCGAAGTAAGGATCCCAGAAAACTCAAAATCAATCAATCAATCAATCAACGAAAGAGATGGAGTTATAAAAATTATAAACGATTACTATACTAAGTTATACAATAGAGGTATAAGAAATAATTTTGCCAATAGAAATATTGATACACCTGCGCCACTACCTAAATTAAAATTAGAAGTAAAAAAAACATTAAAAGTCACGGAAAGAGGCAAAGCAGCAGGAGAAGATGGCTTAACAATAGATTTAGTAATAGATGGAGAAGACTTCCTAGTTGTAAAACTGACTGACCTTTACACAAAATTTCTGCAGAATGCTCTATACCTACAGCTGGGAAAAAAAACTTCTCAAAAGAGAGTAACAAAAAAACTGAAAAAATTACTGCACAATAAGTTTACTTTCACTAATATATGAATTATTTATAGAGATGACTTTAGGCTAAATAGAAAGACAGATAGACTTAAATCAATCAAGAGAGCAGACATGCTTTAGAAGCGGGTACTCAACAACTGACCATATCCATATAACTAACAGGCTAGTGGAAAAAATCAACAGAATATGACAAACCACTTTATATGGCATTTATAGACCATGAAAATGTTTTTGATCCTGTTAAAACTTAAGCAGTAATGAAAGCCATTCAAACAAAGAAATTTATAAATTCTTTGTTACAATGCTTGAAGATATCTGTACGGGTAGTACAACAATCCTAAAACTACATGGAGATTGTGAGAAAATTCTTAAGTAATTAGGGAGAGAGACCCCATAACTCCTAAATTATTTACATCGTGGCCAAAAAAATGTTTTTAAGAGTTCAGATTGTGAAAATGTATGAATTAACATTAACCAGGTATACCTTAACACCACCTGATTTGCAGGTGACAGTTCTATTTAGGGAATCATCACATGATTTTCAAAAGATGATAGAAGATTTGAATAATGAATGCATAAATATAGGACTGAAGATGATTATGAGTAAAATTCAGACAATGCTCAATGAAAATGTAGTGAGACTACAAATAAAAGTTGTGGACCAACATCTAGAGATTGTTAATTAATATACGTATTTACGGTAGGAAGTCTGTGCTTCCCGGGGACATAAGACCAAAATTGAAGGATAAGCATGTGATGGAGAGCCTTGGTAAAAAAAAAAAAAAAAAAAAAAAAAAAAAAAAATTATGAAAATTAAATTGCAACTCTCTCTAAAAAAGAAAGTATTTAACCAAATGATCCTACCAGTATTAACTAATGCTTTAAAACATAAGCCTGTTACAACTCAAGGAGCTATGGAAAGAATAATGATGAAATAATTCTATGTAACAGAAAAAGAGCAACATGGGTACAGGAACAAACTAAAGTAGAGGATATTCTTTCAACAGGTGGGAAAATTGAATTGACGTGGGTACGACATATAATGAGAGTGGCAGATAACAGATGGACAAAAAGAATAACTGAATAGGTCCCTAGAGATTGAAAACGAAACCGGAGAAGAGAGAGAATACTATGGATTGGCAGAAGAACATAAACAGACACGATTTGGACATGACTGAGGCTTTACTACTGCAGTGGGCTAGCAACAGGTGATGATTACGATGATGATGATTAACATACATACATATACCAAAGGCACTTCCCCCAATTTCGGGGGTTAGCCGACATCAACAATGAAACAAAACAAAAAGGGGACCTCTACTCTCTACGTTCCTTCAGCCTAACCAGGGACTCAACCGAGTTCAGCTGGTACTGCTAGGGTGCCACAGCCCAACCTCCCACATTATCCACCACAGATGAAGCTTCATAATGCGGAATCCCCTACTGCTGCTACCTCCGCGGTCATCTAAGGCACCGGAGGAAGCAGCAGGGCCTACCGGAACTGCGTCACAATCACTCGCCATTCATTCCTATTTCTAACACGCTCTCTTGCCTCTCTCACATCTATCCTCCTATCACCCAGAGCTTTCTTCACACCATCAATCCACCCAAACCTTGGCCTTCCTCTTGTACTTCTCCCATCAACTCTTGCATTCATCACCTTCTTTAGCAGACAGCCATTTTCCATTCTCTCAACATGGCCAAACCACCTCAACACATTCATATCCACTCTAGCCGCTAACTCATTTCTTACACCCGTTCTCTCCCTCACCACTTCGTTCCTAACCCTATCTACTCGAGA
Organism: Palaemon carinicauda; assembly: GCF_036898095.1. Taxonomy (NCBI): domain Eukaryota; kingdom Metazoa; phylum Arthropoda; class Malacostraca; order Decapoda; family Palaemonidae; genus Palaemon; species Palaemon carinicauda. Next base: position 102,481,789 of record NC_090729.1, read on the forward strand.
TACACCAGCCATACTCCTTAGACACTTCATCTCAAACACATTCAATTTCTGTCTCTCCATCACTTTCATTCCCCACAACTCCGATCCATACATCACAGTTGGTACAATCACTTTCTCATATAGAACTCTTTTACATTCATGCCCAATCTATTTTATTACTACTATTAATAACATATATGCATATATATATATATATATATATATATATATATATATATATATATATATATATATATATATATATATATATATATATATATATATATATATATATATATATATATATATATATATATATATATATATATATATATATATATATATATATATATATATATATATATATATATACAGTACTCGCCATTGCCAGCCACCCATATAGCCAAGCTTTTTCAGCTTTGCTTATCCTGAGGGAAATGATCAGCATCACTCACTTGCAACCTGCCATAGACGGCTCTCCTAGTAAGTGAACCTAATTTGTGCCATTAGGTATGATGCCTACCTGAACCTGACCACCGTCCCCGATGTCTTTACCTTGGCCATAAAGGACCTGATGACAAAAGTTGACACCCTTATGGACAGCCACTTCACCACCTTCAAGACCTCCATCAACCTCTCCACTCTTGATGAAAAGGATAACTATTCAACACTTACCGAAGCTGATGTCAATGCAGTAAGATACAGACACTTGTCCCTTAACGTGCTTGAGCAGCGACAAAGCCACCCGCCATCAACATATTCCTCTCCTTGCTTATGCAAAACCAACAACCTCTCTTACTGATGCCCATCAGCCACAATTGTGCTACTACCATTCCAAATGTGGGGTTGCTGCGAAGAAATGGGCAGATGGTCATCAGTAAGTAGGCAATCGCTTGTGGTGGTGGCCTTCCCTGTCCGTAATCTTTTCTTTTTACGTGATGCAGGTACGGGTGTGCGGTTTTTGGAAGACACTGATGCTTACCATTCTCTTTGACCAAAGTCACTCTACAGCACACAGTGTGGTCGTTCTAAGCTTGGTAGCTGCCAATGAATCTAAGATACCCACCCACGGATACAAGACATTCACACTATTCTTTAGGAGCGCAAAATAGCAATGGAAATTCCTTGTTCCTATGTAATATTGCAGCTACTTGGTGTGGATTTCCTTGCTTGTTTCCACCTCCTAGTCAACACAGACTCGTACTCATCGACACCTCTTCAACCCATCCCCTCTGACCTCACACTCCACATCAGCACACCACGGATGCCTATGCTCACCTCCTCAAGCTTTACCCAAAAGTCTTCCATCCAGAATTTCAGCAAACGCCCACGGTTCCCACAAAGCATGGTATCTATCATCATACTAAGGCTACGCATCCCCCAGTATTGGCAGCTTCTAAATAAATGTTCATCGAAATGGAAGAAATGGACCTTTGCAAAAAGGCCTCAAGCCCATGGTCGTCACCTTTACACATTGTCCTGAAGAAGGATGACTCCCTACTCGGTTTGGGGATTACAGGCATCTGAATATGCAGACAGTTTCAGATCACTATCCCTTCCCCACCATCACTGACATTACCTCATACTTGCACAAAGTGAAGGTTTTCTCCACGATCGACCTCTTGAATGGGTATTGTCAGGCACCCATGAACACAGAAGACATCCCCAAGACTGTCATCACCATCCCCTTCGGTACAACACCTTCACTTACTCACCATTTTTGGCCTTCATAATGTTGGGGCTACTTTACAACGTTTCATGGATGGTATCTTAGGGGAACTCCCCTTCTGGGTATGTTACAGGGACGACATATTTGTGTTCTCTACCCCAAAAGAACACCTTTTCCCTCGCATTCTTCACAACTTCCTACAGCAGAACGACCTTGTAGTCCTGTATGATAAGTGTACCTTTGGCACCAACAAAGTATCATCCTCAGGGCATCATATTACTCCTGAAGGAGTCCACCCAATCATGGAGAAGGTAGCAGCTGTTCAGAACTTCCCCACTCCCTCTACCATTAAAGTACTGCCATCCATTGCCCCCACTCTTGGTAGCTCAAGGGCAAGCTAATAGACCTGAAGTTCGGTACCCTTAAAGAAGCCCTTCTGTATTGCATCGGATGCCCTATCAAGCGCTGCTGCTCTCACTTTTCCTGTGCCATATGCTCCTCTCCCTCAAAACCAATACCAACGACATCGCTTTTGGTGCAGTACCCCAGCAGGTGGTCAACGGCTTGCCCTGCACATTGGCCTTCTTCAGTAGAAAACTACCCAAGTGGGAATCTGGCTACATTACTTTAGACTGAGAATTACTAGTGATGCATTTGGCTGTCTATCAATTTTGCCACTTCTTAAAAGGTAACCCCTTCACCATTTGCAGAGACCACATGCCTCTGGTGCATGCCTTCATTCGACAGTCTGACACCTGGTCCATCCGTTAATACTGACATGTCTCAACTACATTCTTCAACCTGTACTTTGGAAAATGAATCCCATTGTCGATCCCCTGTCAAGAAACACATAGGTTGCCATTCACCTGAAATTGAATTACAAAGCCTTGGCAGAAGCTCAATGAAAAGATCCAGACTACCAAGCAGGTGCATGCCTTTGTGACGCCAGTACTGGTAGACCACGACCATGGATACCTGCTCCCATGCGCCATCAAGTGTTTTATATCATCCATGGCCTCTCACATCTATTGCACTGATCTACTGCACCGCTACTGAAGACAAATTTCCTTTGGCACGGCATTACTAAGGATGCTAATCATTGGGTACGTGCCTGTTCTTCATGCTAAACTTCAAAAGTACATTGATGCATGAATTCAGGAGTGGGCACCTTTCCTTAATCTCAGCATCGTTTTTCCCATATTCACATTGAGGTAATAGGTACCCTACCCAAGTCACAACGCATCATTACCTGTTTACTACTCCACTTGTTGGCCTGAAGCCATTCTCATGCAACCTGCAATGTCTGCATCATGAACATGTGCCTTTATCTCAGGGGGGATAGCAAGCATATTGATTCTGACAGGGGTATCACTTTTACCTCTCAATTGTGGACATCAATAGCAAATTTCCTGGGCATCACACTACATCAGACAACTGCCTACAACCCTGCAACCAACAAAAGGGTTGAACATTTTTATCGCTCCCCCAAAGATGCTCTGATGTCCTGCTGTAATGACTACAAATAATCTTCATAGCTTCCCTGGGTCCTCCTGGGACTAAGAACCATTTTAAAGACGCCCATGATGTCTCAGCAGCTGAAATAATGTATGGCAACCTGTTGGTCGTCCCTGCTGAATTTTTTTCGTCTGCTACCTCCTCCGTCAATCTTCAGTACCTATATCACGTTGTGGGAAAGTTTATTCAATGCCGCCAAACTTACAAGCCCCCAGATATGCACAAGGCATCGCACATTTTTCTGCACAACGATACTAGCAAGCCATGGCTAATGCCCCTTTACACGGGTCCTTTCCTCATGATCCTATTCACACCGAAAGCTTTCGTAACAAAAATTTGGAGCCAAGAAGACTGGGTCTCCATTGATTGCCTGAAACCTGCATATCTCCTGCAAGATTACCTGCCTACAGTGTGCCTCTTAAGAGCAGTGTGTTTTGTTTCACACATATGTCTGTTTTAGGGTGGGAGACCCATGTACTGTAGTGTTTCATTCACGCTTGTACACTAAAATATTTTTATCTCTTCCCCACACTGATAACAAAATCTGTTTAAGCTTGCCTTCACATGTATTTTTATGTTTGAGTTTTTGAGAAATTCTTCCTTGGAATTGCTTGTATATAAACTAGTTACCTGTTGAATAAAGGTCACTTGCATTTACCTCGCCTCTCTGTTAACAACCACCTCACACATGTTAACTCGAAGATTTTCAGCTAAATTTCTAGCTGGGGAAATACCTTCATTCTGTACTTTTGTTTTAAATTCGGCATTTCTTTAGATTGATTTTTTTTTCTATAATTTAAGGAGCAACATATTTCGTAAAAATTTAGGAGGACTAGATTATTATTATTATTATTATTATTATTATTATTATTATTATTATTATTATTATTATTATTATTATTATTATTAGTCAATCTACATCCCTAACTGGAAAAGCATAATGCTATAATCCCAAGAGCTTAAGCAAGAAAGTTTGCCTAATGAGGAACAGAAATAGAGATGTAACGAATACAAAATAAACGAGAAATAATAATAAGAAATGTAAAATATATCAATATCCATAACAGCGTTAAATAGATAAGTCATAATTATATGATAAATTAAATGAGCATTTTGTCACTCTGTTCAACAAAATAAAGATTAGGAATGTCATTCTACAATTTGGTCACAGCTGGAATAAAATTTCTAGAATACAGTGTATTATTAAGCATCCTGATGGAAAAAGAAGGACTGCTGGAATTACCTGCATACCTAGTACTACACACAGGATAATATTCCCTGGGAACATATGAATTGAAACCATTGTCAGAATTATGAAAAGTGGTTAAAGAACTACCTGAATGACGGTACCTGATAAACATATAGATAAGGGCATGAAATCTGATAGGTATTAAGTTTTTCTTTAACAAATATTGATGATTATGTAGCTGAAGACCAGATAGGAGAACAATATTCCGAACATGTACGTGTTTCATACATGCTCGTACACTGTAACAGTTTAGATTTTTTTATCACTCGCATTTCCTTGCAAGGTTAACAGACCAACATGTGTTATCATGCAAACACAAGTTTTATCATGTTTGAATTTTTGGTACGTTCTTCCTCGCAATTCGTTGTATATAAACATTATGATTGTTTAATAAAGTTTAGTTGCATTCACCTTGCCTCTTAGTTACAACCTAACTGTTTGCTCGCACATTGGTGACCAGCATAGTATCCGCTCTTTCCCGCCTGCCCCCTCACTGTTGTGCCCCACTGTTTGAAGATGACGCCCACTGAACTTGCCTTTTCGGTACACGCCACTCAATGCAACTACCAGCGCTTGCCAGCGGAGATACATTCACCTGGTTCCAGCATGCTGAAGTCAAGCACCAAAGCAGATTATGTTCTCGCAGCAATCCCCGAGGATGCTTTGTAAGCAAGCAGACACCCCAATAGTGTACAGAGTCCTAAAAAAAATACCTCCTAGGGCAGTACTCACCATTGCCAGCCGCCCGCAAAGTCAAAGTTTTCAAGCTCTTTCAACAACCGTTGTGGGACCAAAAGGCGTCGCTCCCCCTCAGGGGAAGGACCTGTATCGCTTGCTTGCAGCCTGCCTCAGACGGCTTTCATCGTGGGGTGAACCTACTTTCTGCTGTTTTGGGGACAATGCTTACCCAAACCTGTAAGTGCTGACATACCTGATGTCGATATTTTGCCTATGAAGGACTTGATGGCCAAACTCGACATACATATGGACAGCCACTTCCCCACCTTCAAGAATTCCATCATTGCCTCCACTCCTGATAAAGAGAACAACTATTCAACATCGACTGAAGCTGATACGAATGTAGTAGGACACAGATGGCCACCCCATTACATGCCGAAGCGGTGACAAAACCTCCCACCACCCACAACTAGCTCACACCCCAACCAACGACTTCTACAGCCACTTACTGATGCCCATCAGCTACAGTTATGCTACTACCCCTCCAGATTCTGGGCTGCAGCGACGAAATATTCGAACGGTTGTCAGTGACCAAAAAAAACGTGTAAGTAGGTCATCGCTTATGGCAGTAGCCCTCCCTGTCACTAATCTTTCTTTTTACATTATGCAGGCATGGGCGTGCAATTTTTGGTAGACAAAGGTGCATCCTGTTCTCTTCTGAGAAGGCTACACCCCAGGACACGACGTTTAAATCTGCCGATGTCTGCCTAGTAGCTGCCAACAGATCTGTGATTCCCATCCTTGGTTACGAGAACCTCACATTACTGCTCACCAACGTCTGGTCAACATAAACTCTTACTCATTCACACATCTTCAGCCTCTAACCTCGCTTTCCACATCAGTGCATCTATGGATGATTATTTCCACCTCCTAAAGACATATCCAGAAGGCTTCTGTCCAGATCTTTACCAAACTCCGGTGGTTCCTGCCAAACACAGTATTTATCACCTTATCAAGATGAAGAGGCCCTCAGTGTCTGCCAGATTAAAGTGTCTGGCACTTGATCGTTTGGCAGCCGCCAAACAAACATTAGCTGAAATGCAAATGAGCCTTTGCCAAAAGGCCTCAAGCTCATGATCGTAACTTTTACATATCGTCCTGGAGAAATATGGCTCCCTTCGTCTGTGTGGGGATTACAGGTGTTTGAGCATGCAGACAGAACAGGATCATTATCCCTTCCCAAACATCGCCAATACAACCTCCTACTTGCACAAGCGAAAGTTTTCTCCACGTTTGACCTCTGAAAAGGGTATTTTCAGGTGCCCATGAACCCAGAAGGCATCCCCAAGACCGCCATTACTAGCCCCTTCGGTACATACACCTTCAATTACTCATGTTTTGACCTTCGTGATGCTGGGGCAACTTTTCAACGTCTTATGGATAGAATCTTAGGGGACCTCCCTCTCTGTGTCTGTTACGGGGACGACATACTTGCGTTTTCTTCTTTCTAAGAGGAACATCTTCGTCACCTTTGCACTGTGTTCGACCGCCTACAACAAAATGGCCTTTTAGTCTGGTACGAAAAGTGTACCTTTGGAGCCAACGAGGTATTATTCCTAGGGCACTGCATCACTCCTGAAGGAGTCCACCCCCTCCCTGAGAAGGTAGCAGTTGTTCAGAACTTCCCCACACCCTCGACCGTCAGAGCACTGCAAGAATTTTTGTACTTGATAAAATTTTATCACTGTTTCCTGCCACCCATCGCCGCTACTCTTGGCCCCCTATACACCTCCCTCCAGGGCAAGCTAAGGAGCTAAAATGGGATCCTCTTTATGACACAGCTTTCTACAACACAAAGTATACCCTATCAAATGCTGCTCTTCTCACTTTTCCTGTGACACAAGCACCTCTCTTTCTCTCCACTGATGCCAGTGACGTCACTATTAGTGTAGTACCCCGGAAAGTGGTCAAAGGTTCACCCAGCCCATTGGAGTTCTTCAGTAGAAAACTATACAAGGCAAAATCCGGCCACTCTACCTTCGATTGGGAATTGCTGGTGGTTCACTTGGCAGCTCGTCACTTCCTCCATTTCTTGGAAGTTACGCCCTTCGTCATTCGCATAGATCACATGCCTTTGGTACAAGCCTTCACTCGACAGCCCAACTCATGGTCTGCTTGTCAAAGCCAACGTCTCTCTGCCATGGCTGAATATGATTGCACCCTTTAACACATCCCTGGGAAAATGAATCCCGTTGCCAATGCCCTGTCAAGAAATGCATTGGCTGCCATTCATTTGGGATTAGATTACAACGCCTTGGCAGAAGTCCAACGAAAAGATCCAGAATACCAAGCATGTAGGGCATCCTGCACATCCTTCCACTGGGAAGACGTCCACCTCACTAACTCCAACGCCTCTCTCCTCTGTGACATCACTACTGGTAGACCTAGACTATGGATACCGACATGCGTTTGTGTTCATTCATGACCTTTCATATCCCTCGCGCTGATCTACTGCACAGCTACTGAAAATGAAGTTCATTTGGCACGGCATTACTAAGGATTCTAAGGATTGGGTGAGTGCCTGTATATTATGACAAATTTCAAAAGTACATAGGTACTTGAATCTTTGTGATGTTTTTCCTCGCAAATTTCTGTATATAAACTCAAAAATTTAGTTACATTCAACTCGCCTCACGGTTACAACCTAACTGTCTGCTCGCATAGTGGATTGAAAGAATTAAAAAATTCCCTCAAAGTAGATTTATAACCGAAAATTTCTAAAATATTTCCCAATATACCATCATTTACCTAATTAAAGAAAAAACAATACGGATGTTTATCTCAAATGTAGATTTGCAATTAAGAATCACACCTGCAATTTCAGATGAGTATTATATAGTTATTGATGTTGAGGAGCCACTATCCTTGACATGCAATCAATCATACTTGTGAGCTTTATTAGGATTCAATTTGCACCATACACTAATTTTAGCTAGGTCTCTATTAAGGGATTCAGCAACCAAAGGTTAAACTTCAGGAGATGGAATTGATGTAAAGAGAGTAGCATCATTTACCTGTACAACAAGCGTGTTTTCTAAACCAAATCCCATTACTTGATTTTCTAGACCAAATCCCATTACTTGATTTTCTAGACCAAATCACATTACTTGAGTACATAATAGGACAAGCAATTGGCCAGGAACACTACCTTGAGAAACTCCAGATATTACCGTTTCCACCAACAACTACTCTTTGCAATCTATTGCTTAGAAATTCAGTAATGATACTAAGAAAACATTCACACATTACCTGCCATCTGTTAAGAGTTATAAAGCAAACGCTTCATGATTAATGTACTCAAAGGCAGCTTCAAGGAATTTTTTTTTTCAACATTGGAAATTGTAAGGATGTCACATGCTCCACGGCCTTTGTGAACGCCAAACTGCAGACTAGAAAACAGATGATTAATTTCACCAAACATATTTACATGGTTTGGCAAAAGAGGTTAAAAAGCTTGAAATGCTATAGGAGACATAAGAATGTAATTCTTATTCTCTTTTGACAATGCGTTTATTTTCTTCATTTTCTTGGTTTTCCCCGGGAATATCGGTAGTCCTGTTTTTTAGGCTACACCGTGAAAGCCCACAAACTCCCAAAGTAGCCAATAAAGATGGCTTTACCTGCTCTTGAGAAAAACAGTAGCAGCTTGTGGATGTTTGGAATTGACGGTAAAGCACTGAACACTATAGTTATAGCGGCAAAGTGCTATGTGGTCATTATATAAATGGTACGCTGGTTGAATTAGAGCCAGATTATATGCAAATGGTATGCAAATTCATATCGATACACTTTTCATAAATTAAAGGGCGTCTACTCACAACAAGTAAAGTGATTATTAGGCAGCTACTAGCCTTTCATCATAACGGATGAGAGAGAGAGAGAGAGAGAGAGAGAGAGAGAGAGAGAGAGAGAGAGAGAGAGAGAGAGTTTGTAACCTTTAAACTGATCTAAAAAAAACATCAAATTATTCATAACTGGAAAATTTAATTTGGAGTTATTCAAGTATTTTTTTTTTTTTTTTAGACACTTCAAAAGGAAATAAATCACAAACTTTTGTTGTTTTTAAGTCACGTTAGTACAATATATAAATTTATACTTTATGCCGATGAAATATATACATCTAATAACATATCACATTTAATCTTTTTTATCCCAGCGAAAAACTTTTTACTTATATCTTCATGCTCGAAGCAAATAGTATTGGAATTACAAAATAATTAACGATGGAAGAGAAAATTATTTTCAAATTGTGCAATAACCTTTGACAATAAATTGGTGTATTCCTTGTGTGGAATAATTCATAAATATGCTGGTCTGATCAGATATGAGTCATTTCGTCGATGACTGTTACAGACATCATTGGGTTTTGGGCTGCAACAATAGGATAAAAGAAAGTGTTTTATGTTTTACGATACAGTATAGTATGATAAAATTTCTTTAGATTCACATATAAAAAGATCATTGTATGAGAAAAGTTTAAAATATCTTGATATATGCATCACGACCACTGGGTGTCCAATGAGTGAATTATAAAGCATTATATAACATTATCCATTCATTAGCTACTTAAAACAGTTCTCGTCATCTTGTATGGAATCAGGAAACCTTCTTGATAGCTAATGGAAACCTTAGATTGATGGCTCTTGGTGACAAAAGAGCAGCACAAAAACATTGCGAAAGAGAGGAACCCGGAGCTGAGGCCAACAAAAATCCTGTCATATGGCCAGTATTTTTTAGCCAACATTTTTATTATCGCGCAAAAGTTTGTGACCTAAACCTGCTGCCGCAAATATAGCCTCGAGACAAGTTTCATTATAAGATTTAAATAGTTTTTAGTTGTAATTGTATACTGCAACTACTTCGTATTCTAACCAATGTTTTCTGGCAGAGGAAATTTTTGGTAACATCGCCTACTATAGTACATTGGCTAATCATCCCACGTATTCGTTTTTTTTTTTTTTTTTTTTTTTTTTCTTGATTACTATTTACCTATTCTTTGTCGTCAATCTGTTCACAATTCTGCCGATAATACGCACTACTCTGTAAAGTACACGTTCTTCATTTATATTTAAACATTATTAAAAAAAAAAAAAAAAAAAGATTATACATAGTTACAATTTGTGTTTACTGAAACGTCTTCGAGTATTTTCACTTTCGCAAACTAAACTGGCAATGGATTTGCAGGTCTCTCAAGCGAGTTTGTTTCCTTAAATAAATGTAAACGATTGAATTCAGCCATAAAGGGAAAATTTTTAAAATTGCAGGAAAGATATGTGTGTAGGATTTTACCTATTTCTGCAGACTAAATGCGAATATCTTAAAGGTAACATTTCATGTGAATCTGACCATTGCATTGATCTGATGTTGGTAGAGGTATCAAATCAGGGAAGCTATATACATGATAAATAGAATGTTCATCTGTTATGTTAGGTTCCACCACACCTCATGGTCTCTTTCTCTTCCATGTAGGGAAAGTAGCCAAGTTTGATTTAGGATTACACTGTAATTGGGACGTCATACATATGTTGGTCTTTTGTTGAGCATCGTAACTTTGGAAATGATTTTAAGGCAAAACATCCCCTCAATATTGACTTTAAGAACAAGTGACAACAGATAACCTTCTCTTTACTAATGAAAGAATTGATGCAGTTAAAGAATAAAGTTGGTAACAATGGCACTGGGATTTCTGATTTCATGTGAGAGGTTTCATATTTCACCCGAATATTGATGTGAACATTTTCATAAATCATCATCTTATCTTCTTGATTGGTGATGGAAATTTGTATTTCAATTACAAGTTGTTTTTTGTCTTCGTTGATCCACTATTGTTTAGAAATATATAATTTCAACACACACACACACACACACACACACACACACACACATATATATATATATATATATATATATATATATATATATATATATATATATATATATATATATATGAGAGAGAAAGAGAGGCTTATGTATGTACGTATGTATGTATGTATGTATGTATGTATGTATGCACTTTAAAACTCACCTTCCAATTTATTATAGTTGTCTTAAAAAAGGAGAGTCCATGAATGCAAGAGCACCTAATAGACGGTTGAGTTCCCTGTAAATAATTTGCTTGAGGCAAAGGGGCTCGGCTACTGGTAGCTCCATTGGAGGTGTTTAATTCACCAGCGTTCATATAATAGGGACCATTTTTTTTTCTGTTGCTCCTTATGATCTTTTTTTTTTTTTTTTTTTTTTTTATGGTCTTGTGTCTTTTTTGTTCCCTTTCATGTACGCACTTTGTTTCTGTTCGTGATGCCGACCGTTTTCACCCTCAATGTTTAGAAACCTATTCGCCAAAATGTATATTATATTTTGCCCTTTTTATCAAGAGCAGCATCCTCCTCCTTCCAGCTATATATTAAAAGTCAAATTTATGTGTTTTCTGACTATTATTACGAACTGCGTTATCACACCGCCAGTGGTTGTAATTGCCAGTTCACCTCTTGTTGCTCTTGTCATTGCGAGACAGCGGGCGAAGGATACCTCCTCGCTCTGCAGGATAATATGCTATTCTGTCACACATCCTACAGGACCTTTTCCTCATTGTTTTCTACTCTTGGTATTAATTCATCGCTGCCCAGGAATTTGGACACTAACGCCTTTCAATCGATTCGAAGGAGGAATATCATCCTTCGGAAAAGAGTATGTAAGTGCTATCTGGAATCTCTTTCATAGGCATCAGTAATAAAACTCTCTCTCTCTCTCTCTCTCTCTCTCTCTCTCTCTCTCTCTCTCTCTCTCTCTCTCTGTGTAAAGAAATCCTTGATTCATAAAAGAAAATTATAATGACAAATCATAGTTAACTAAGAAAACAGAAACTCAAAAAAGTTTTTTCCGTAATTATTACTTGAAGCAATATTTCTTCGTTTATTTCTTTTTATCAAACGACAGTGGATTTTATGCGCAACGTATATCATTTTTAATAATGAAATCCTCTGTTGTGAGGTTTAATTGAGTAAAGGTCTCTTAAAATTTCTGGACATTCTTCTGGTGGCGTCTGCGGTTGGTGTTCCTTGTGCAGCCTTCTGCTGCAGCCTGGCCCGGGTCTCCTATTACTTGGCAGATGAGCAGTCGGGCCGGTTAGAACCATAGGCTATCACTTGATTAAACGGCGCCTCGGGTCCCTCCTTCTCTCCTGAGCCATAATCATTTGGCTCGATCAAATCCTTATCAACAGATTAATCGTTGCCCTAAGATTACTTTGTCTTCTCAAATAAATCCCTCGTGCAGTTCAATATTCGTAAAGCGATTAAACAACGTGTGCAGTAACTAACCATTGTCAGGTATGAATTTAGCTCTAAGCCTTTTTTATTGCAAACAACTATTTTATGTAGTCTGTAAGAACACTTGCTATATGTTTTGAAGCCTTTCCTTTTCCATAGATAGATTGTACAAAATTGGAAAGGATAGTCAGAAAAATTTCTATCTGGAGATGAAATTGTGAATCGTTGCGATTTCTGTTTCATTTGTAATCATCTGAAGTGAAGCACTCCAAAGGGAAAACCGAATATATATTCTAAAGACGACGGAGTCAATAAGCTTTTCCACGAGTCCACATTTAAAATCTCTATAATATACCCCGAATTAATAAATGGTTATCACATGAATTAGCCGGAAATTTTCGACCTATGTATAATGTGAGGAGCTGGGGTGAAGTGATAATATATAACCTATAGAATAGTAAAAGCTGGAACGGGATATTCGAATCGCTCTTGATATCTTAAGGGGACATTTTTAGTTTTCTAGAATTCTGGTGCGCGATTTTAGGCGATCGTGAAGCAATTGAGAAAATTTGTATTAACCTCAAAGTATCAATGTCGAACATTAGATAACCTTAAACGATACGTGGGCGTTTCAAGTTGACTTGCTGTAATGAGAATAAAGTTTGAGGCACCTCGAAGTGATGAGGTGCAATTCCGAATTAATCCGAAGTAATATTAAGAAACTTTGGATTACAACATACTTATAACGGAAAGATTTATATCTGTTCGAAGTAGCCTACAGTAATAAAGCGTAATTTGGAAACATCACAAAGCCAATACCTTGGCAGATGCATGACGTCATGAAATCTGGCCGACCTATGTGGTTTCTACAATTGTACACTCAAAAATACATACACACACAGATTTATATATATATATATATATATATATATATATATATATATATATATATATATATATATATATATATATATATATATATATATATATATATATATATATATATATGTATATATATATATATATATATATATATATATATATATATATATATATATATATATATATATATATATATATTTATATTCTTACGAAGCTGATCTTCACGAAAATGGAGTATTTTATTTATGTATTCTTATTTGTGTATTTAAGCTCGTAAGGTGAGTTCCACTCCCGTAGGATTAAGTAATGTACGTAAATTACATGAAACTTTCGTCATTCATTTAATTGTATTTTCTTTCAGTTTTGTATATGTAAATTTACGTTATTTAAAAGAATTACCTTTTTATCTCATATAATTTTGTTTTGAAGTCTTATGTTATCTTGTAGGTGTGCTGTATGACACACACGAG
>NC_090729.1:102500558-102508058 GCF_036898095.1 Palaemon carinicauda
ATGTTGGCAAAGTGAAGTGCAAAGTCTTTGATTATTTAAACATCTTAAATTCTCAGAAATGGATGGTAGTGAAAACATGATTTTTGGATTCAGGATTCGCTTTTCATTTTGAATGATCAAAACCAAGTGCCCCGGGTAGAAGAGTATCACAGAATATCAGCGTCAATGTGTAATTGAACTTTTATGTCATGAATTCTATTTTTCAATATTTGTACATGTCCTATGTAAGCTTGTTTCGTGAGCCTGTATGTTTGTTGAGAATGTTAGAATTTGTAAATGAATATAAGGGAGTTCTAAGGTTGTGTGATTGAATGGAATTACTTGCAAGTTATTTCTTCACAAAGTTTAAATTGATATTTTCTTGCTGACTGGACGTGGAACATGACATGTTATTGGAGGCATTGATAACATCAATTTTGCTGGTGACCACGCTAAATCGCAACTCACCCATTACACTACTATATAGTTGGCTCTTAATGCTGATGAATTTGCGGAAATACCACTAAATAGGCACAACAAGCTATGGAACCCAGGTCTCACGCAATTGTTCTTTGTCCTCACAGAACCTTCTCTCCTTAATCAACTAATCCATAAATTTGTGGTATTGCATAAAATTATTTGGATGATCAGCTATTTTGTATAAGATCCTAAACAATGTAGATGATGGACTGGATTTAATCTGGCAGTAGTCAGGAAGACAAACAGAGATTTTCCTATTTTACAATAGAAATCCCAAACACCAGATCACACCTGAAAAGACAGCATCCGTAACTGACAAATACCAATTAGTTATGGCATCTGTTGTATTTATTTAGGCATTGATCATAAAGGCTGATATAAATATCTTAGCTTGAATAAGTAAATTCCACCTATGTCTGAAAATGAAATGATAGTAACTAATGAGTTGCTGTAGTTTGTAGGTGCTGTCACAGGTGGTCTACAGTATACTGTACAATCATTTTTTTAAAAATATATGTTCATGTATCCTGCTTATGACTGTAATATTGGAACACATATTCTCTCTACTACAGCTATTGCTTCTGAAATACTTCATATGGCAAAAAATTTAGATGGTGTGAACACTCTATGCAAACTTTTAATATAGCTCAAAGACTGCTTCATGGCACAAACTCCTGCAAGTCCTACAAATATTCTGTAGAAAGATCTATCTACAAGGAGTAACACTGAGAAACTATCATCTGAGTACATAAAGATAGTGAGTATTTGGGAGTTTTTCACGTGTGCTGAAAAAAAAAAAACTAATAATTCATCACTACATTTGTTTTACATTGCAAAGATGATCTGGGTTCTTTATTGTGAACGACATACTACAAAAATCAAATGAGCTAGCATATACATGGATCAAATGATAAGATAGTCAAAAACTATGGCCAAGACTAATATGAGGAGTACAAAGTAAATAAGTATTAAGCCATCAGAAGACCAACAGGTTTTAGACTTGTGATCTGGGGATTTTACTAAAACATAACGTGAAGGTTTGGTGCATGGTCGGGATAATGCAATAAGTACATAAGCCAAAGCTGTTAATACCATACCGCAGACTATTCCTAGGTGGGACTCAATATAATTTTTTTGAGGTATATAAACAAAACCAACAGCCATATCCTCAAGCTACTACAGTACCTAGTAATGGTCGAGATATTGATTTTCTTTATTTAATTCACTTCCCATCCACCAATTGGTGGTAATTCTCACGATAGCTTGCTACAGTTAGTGCAGAGGCAAAACATAATTACTCTCACACAAAATTACCATGTCAAATACACTAGGACAGTCACCATCATTGCTACAGTTTGTGGCTACGATGTTGGTGTCAACCTTCAACTATATCTTTTTTAGGTTACTTGTGCAATACAAAAAGAATCTAACATGGAAGTTAATCTCAAACATGAGTCCAGCAGACAGCTACCTACACTTTTGCAAAAGTGTTTATTCTACAAAAATATCAAACGTGTTCTTGCAAAACATTTGAAAAATTCTTGCTGAGCTAACATCTGGTGTTAGCCTCAAAAACTGTCATTATGTATTAGATGAGGGATATCTGAAGCAAAGAAAATATTTAGTTGGGTGAACTTATGCTGAGATATGTGACACTTACATAAAACCGGCTGCTGAATTATAGCGAATATTGCACAAGCTGCTTTGATATCTACTCGGATCTTGTTAGGTCCATCAAAATGGCAGAGGAGAATCATCACTCTGTATAAGAATGTTTGGGTAAATAAAGTATTTGATATAAAAATACCAGTCGCCTGTATTCAAACTTTATTTTTGAAAAATCATGACCATAAATCAATATTAATTGAATATGTTAATGAAAGACTTTCATGAGGTTATTACTTGTTGGTAATGTAAGGCGGATGCAGACTATTAGATTTGTAACACAACGATGTCTTTTGCCAAAACTGATGCAAACCTGTTGGTGCCTTTTTCCAGAGATAAAGTTCTGTTCGTCAAATTTATTGATACTGCAATGAAAAGCAACATCTCTATCGCTAGACCTTATGATATTGAGTGGATCCACCAACATTTGTGCCACTAACTAGTCAACACATTTTTATATCACTTGCTATCAATAGGTGTAATGTTACTTTCAGAATGTACGACATTGGCAAAAAGAACAATGTATTTAGTGGGTAAAGGAGACTAGAACATACTTGATGTATTTCAGCAGAGTAACGTCAGTGCAAATGAAATCACAAAGGTAGGACACCTGTTCCTGCTAATACTACACAGAAGACACATTTTTGAAACAGTGATTAACTACATTCCATACTTTGATGTACACACCACACATCAAAATAAAGAAAAAAAATAATAGCAAGACTTTATACACATTCATACTAGAGATGCTCTTCTGCAGCAGTGAGATACCCTACATGAAAAGCCTGTTTCGTGGAACGAGAGTGGCGCGGTAGCGTTGAAGGTTAATTAGAATGCTGGTTGATACTGGTGGCCACTTCTATTTGTTTCCCTTGTTCAGTTAGTTTAGTAAAAAATAATTGGAATGCTTGCATATAACTTTAAATCACGTGTGAACCTTCACTGCAAAATTTAGTGTCCTCTATTTTTTTACTAACTTGCCATTACCATGTTGACCTAATGCTTATGAGCTTCATGGCACTAAATATTTTGATAGTATAGCTGAATTCTATTATGGATTAAAACATTTCTTTATTAGACAGTTTGGTTTTGTTCACTTGTTGAAAGTACTTTGAATTTACATCAGAGATATACTTCAATGACTTGTACTGGAAATGTATCTTGGCACTTTGGTGATTGAAGCTATTTTAAGGCATTGGAAATATTTTTCAACAATGATAATGAGTGACGAGCTAATTATACCAAGAATATTTTTTTTCAGCCACTACTGCTCTCATAATTCTACAACAACCTGCCCGTATTAAATACAAGGTACATATATATGTGAACCAAGGAGAATATATATGATTGTGTACGGTATGTGTATGTGTGTTACTGAGACTAAATAGCACATGTCCAAGTGTAATACTCTCAATCCTATTTTTGTTGTCAATCAAATGGTGTGTCTTGAATTTGTTTGTAAGTTGCTATACACTAGTAGTAGTATTCACTGATTGGATATAATTGTTGTATCGCAGTTGGAAGTAATCCTGTTATAATTGGATATAATTGTTGTATCGCAGTTGGAAGTAATCCTGTTATAATTGGCATAGGGAGTAAGGGAACATATTGTATCAAATACAAAATGAACTAAAACACATCTAACTCTCAAACAGCATTTTTTTCTTTTTTTTTTTATGGTACATAGCTGTAAATGAGGGATATAAAGTATTATCTGTTTGATAACAAAAGTGAAAGAATCGTTGGTATTATTGAATTAGCAGTGGAACAAAAATCGAAAGATCATCAGCCAGGTACCAGAATACTACTTTATCTTGAGAAGTCTAACTATAGGTAAAAGAAGGATATGCACAACCATAATGTTTCTAATACTATTATCAGTAGTATTGGTAGTCAAGCTGCAGCCAATGCTGAAACACCTGAATGCTACAACCTTTACAGGCATTAGACATACTTTCTTGACGGACACAACATTTATGTTAGTTTCATCCGGTTGCTAGCATTTTACCACTTTGATTGGTCTAAGTGGTAAAATGCTGGTATTCAAATTAAACCAAAATAAAAGTGATAAAATGCTGGCAACCATATTAAACCTACATAAATATTATGTCCCTGAGGGAAATAAGTTTAATGCCATTTTCTTTCACATGAATCAAAGTAATCATTTGGTATCCTGAAAGAGAGAGAGAGAGAGAGAGAGAGAGAGAGAGAGAGAGAGAGAGAGAGAGAGAGAGAGAGAGAGAGAGAGAGAGAGTTGTTGTATGGCGAAGTTATCCCTGTAAGGAAATTTTATAGAATCCAGTACTATAAAGATAAAGTATAACTTTGTATTCAACATTAATAGAGGTCAGCATAGAATTGATAATTAGATTATAACAAATAATACTTCAGTAATTCAAAATAGTGTAATTTCTCTATAGGTATTTTGTTTTGAGAACCATTTTACATTCATGTGCAAATGTTGGCTTGTTTGTTTATGTCAGTTAACGCATAAGGTGTTTCTGTTCTTTCTTTTATTGATGACCCCTTTTAACTTATGACATCCTTCCCCGTAAATCAGTGTTTCGAGACCCGCTCAAGCTTGATAGTTTTCGGTAGTGTCTGTAACCTCACCATCTTTGTGAGGTAAGGATAGCAGGCTTTGTGGGAGTCTACATGTTTACTTGTTGAGTCATTAGCAACTATTTCCTGTCCCTCCGTGGTCCTAGCTTGAGGGGGGGGGGGGGGGAGGGGGCTTGGGCCCTAATCATATGTATATATGGTCAGTGTCTAGGGCAGCGTTTCTCAAACTTTTTCATCTCAGGGCCCATCTATGAATTTACAAAAACTTTGAGGCCCACTTTCGATTTTATTATGAGAAAACTCCTTATGAAACTTTTTGAACTTTCAGTAACTTCAAAGGTTCATAATTGGTGGTAGTACTTTCTTTCATACACGATCATTTTATTCTTTTATTTATGCTTAATGTTCAAGCATATTTCAACATATGTGTTATTATATATTTGTATTTTCTTTTCCTTGTCTTTTTTTTATGCAGTTTTCCAAATCTTATCTCTATGAGCAAGGTTTTTTGTGGTAATGAAAATTATACATAAAAACACAACGAATATTAAATATATTGATGAGTTGAGAGTTTGTTTATCCCATATAAGGTGTAACATTCAAAAAATGTCTAAATCTTATCAAGCATATGTTTCTCATTAGGATACTTAAATGCAATATGTGATTCCTAAAAAATAAATGATTATATTAGGATACACATCTATTATCTTATTAGTAGTATTAGTAGTAGTGAAGTAATAATGATAGGAAAATAATAGATGTGTATCCTAATATAACCATTTATTTTTTAGGAATCACATATTTCTTTTAAGTATCCTAATGAGAAACATGTGCTTGATGAGATTTAGACATTTTTTTAATGTTAGACCTTACATGGGATAAACAAACTCTCAACTCATCAATATATCTAATATTTTATATGTTTTTATGTATTATTTTCATTAGCACAGAAAATCCTTTCTCATATAGATAAGAATTGGAAAACAGCAATAAAACAGTTATTGTCTTCTTAGCTGTTGAAGGATATTCTTCTTTATTCTAGATCCAAAACTGATTGATGGGCACCGCTTTGTTTGATCTTTAAGCCTCGATCAGTAGATATAGCTGCCAGCTCCTCCTCTTATGTTACCGACAATGCAGCGTCCTCGGTAGAAAAATCCAGGAGAGCTTGTGAATCCAGTCGTACTGATCGGTATTTATTGAGGGAAAGTAATGTTTCAAATTACCTTCCAAAGTCACTAAATGATCCACCATTAAAGGAATTAAATTATCTGAATGAGTCTCTCTCACAAAAGGAAATTGCTTTTTCCAAATCGCTATTTTGTTCTGGAAAACCTCAATTCTTTCGGTAGATGAGAGAAGATATCCATTTCCATTTTGCATAGACATGTTCAGGCTATTCAAGTGTTGAAACATATCAGTCAGATATTCTAATTTTGACATCCAAAAGTTCACGAAATTGACTTTTAAGAATGCCAATACTTCTTGGCGAAGTTCAAGCACACGACGACAGAGTACCTTTACTCTTGATAACTATCTCACCTCTGTGTTCAATAGTAAGCGAGTGTGTTGTGAATCCATCTTTTCCCAAACTTGTTTAAATATACGAGCCTTTACTGGTCTAGTCTTAATGAAATTTACCATTTAGACTACTTGATCAAAAACTTCTTTCAGCACAGCACCCGGTGTTTTAGCTATCAGGATTTCCATATGCAAGGAACTGTGAGTTGTTATAATGTTGGGATTCCTTTGCTTTGCAAATGATACAACACCCTTAATCAAACTGACCATAGAGGAAACTCCATCAGTGTAAATTGCAACACACGACATCCAGGATAAATTCCAGTTCTCAAAATAATTATTCAAACCAAAGAAAATATCTTCACCTTTAGTAGTAGTAAGTAATTCTTTGCAACATAGATACTGACTTACCATGGTATCGCCATCAGTAAAGCGACTGGAGACCAGTAATGGCGCTTTAAAAGTTATGTCCGTTGCTTCATCAACTTGCAGTGCAAAGAACGAATCCTGAAGTTTATTACGGCCAACAATTTCCTCCAAATCATTAGACATTTTCGCAATACGCCTATGAACAGTATTATTTGATAGTGGAAATGTTCTTACTTGTTTCTCTGCATCTTCTCCTAACATAGTCTTTACAATCTTTCTGCAAGCGGGCAAAATAATAGATTCAGCAAGAGAATGAGACTTCATTTTTATGGCAATCATTTTCGATACTTCATAAGATGCCATTTGAGCTTTGCAGATATCGTTGCTCTCCTTTTGAAAGCAATTGCTTGTTTGTTGCTCAAGTAGTCTTTTGAAATCATTTACGTCTTTTCCTTGAAGATTATGAAAATTTTGAAAATGCTTATTTAATTTACTAGGAAGCATAGACTCATTTGACATTTTGCCGCCACAAACCAAACACAATAGGGGAGACTGATTTTCATCCCCAGTCCACATGAAGCCATAACTCAAATAACTTTTGTCGTATTTCCGATTCGGTCTAATCTTAATTTTCTTGGATGGACACCTCATTTTATTTAAAACTATTTCATTATTAGAATTAAGTTCCTTACTAGTAGGTTTTTTCTTCAAAATCTGTCCATTGTATGGGTAGTTCACTTGCTTTTCTTTTTTATTATATTAAAAAAGGCCAGGAATTATGATTCACTTAGTGTCATGAACGAGACCTTTGAAAAGTAATGTAGCAGCAGTTGGGTATCTACTAAATGACTGACTAGAATCGTAGATAGATTTGCATTTAATTAAGACAATAAGGTTGTTGTCACGAATCATAAACCTGCTTTG